>NW_028259212.1:0-245763 GCF_977971745.1 Zootermopsis nevadensis | reverse complement strand
CCTTCACTGACCAGTGTATTTTAGTCTCAAAGCAACCAGCTACGCCGTTCTCTCCGGCAATGCCGGTAGCAGCCTCAAACGTGCTTGCACTGGCGAAAAGGTTCCTTTGAGCTTCGGCTGCTAACACAGCTTCCTGAGCTACGCTGGAATGCGCCATTACCCGGTTCCTCGACATCTTTATAGTTGTCCATCTACATGATATTTCTGTACTCATGCTCTTGCTGTGCGCCCTGGTCCACTATACTGTCCACCTCTAGCACTAGCACTTAGCCTGCCATCTTCAACAAGAGTGATGACTTGTTCATGGACAGAATTTTTGTTGGTAATGGTTCAAACCTGATATGTCAGCTATATTATAGAAGATTGACTGGCGAACATAAATGGACAAAATACACTGGGTGACTCAAAGTATGCTATACAAAATCATTTGTGTTTCTCATTTACATCAACAACCATAGGTCTACTGATGTGCAATTCAAATAACAAGTCAGAAATCACAAATGTAACCCACGATGAATTTAATTAAATTTGGTTAACGGTGACGTTGGTTGATCTCAGTGTAATGTTTGATTTATAATTGAGTCCATGCCGACAAATGAGATCCATGGTTGAGGCTCACAGATTCTGGATATCTAATTACAGATGTCAGGCCTTAAAACGAGTCACTTTAAGGGCAAATATATTGAATCGTATTTTGTATAAGTAATTTGAGTATTTTACAAAAACAAAAATGCTTCTAAGGTTTAACAAAAACAAAAATGCTTCTAAGGTTTAACAAATAAAACTATTTGTCTGCAGTCAGATTTGAACACAAAAGTTAGAATGTCAGCAAACAACAAATAATGGAAAAATAGAGTAAGTAACCGCCACCCTCACAGTTCTCTCCTCACTAATGTGACATAATATGGTAATAATATGAACGATAATACTGAGATTTACATATTGCTTGTTAACGACAAGTTACTGGACTTGATGAGATTTACAGAGAAACAACAGTTAGATGTTTTGTTTTAAATATGATGATCTGCTTGCTTCAATATCCATTTCTGGTATGAGTTCCACATAGAAGTTTTAAAACATATACGAGGTGCGATCGGAAAGTTTCAAGACTGTGTCAATAGAGGGCGAACCAGATGTAGTACGAGCTTCTGCCGCTAGGGGGTGCGGCCTACATTCATAGTGAATCAGTGTGCCAGCCGGCATCATCGAATTAGCATTTGTTTCTTAGTTACGGGCGTTTTGGTAGTGCATTACACCGACCCTCCTGCGATTTCGGAATGGCGGATTTTCATGAACAAAGAGTGTACATCAAATTTTGCCAAAGACTCGCCAAAACGGCTACGGAAACCTATGAAATGCTAAAGCAAGCATTTGGGGAGTCTGCAATGGGTCGTGCACAAACTTTTGTGTGGCATTCACGTTTTAAAAATGGCCGAACCTCTGTCGATGATGACGAGTGTTCTGGACGATCATCTTCGAGTACAACGCCCGAAAATGTTACGAAGATTCGGCAGGCCATTCACGAAGATCGACGTCGTACCATCAACGACTTGTGCGACATTGTTGGGATAGGCTATGGGACCTGTCAGCTGATTCTAAAGGAAGAACTCCACATGCGACGCATCCTGTCTGAGCACCAGAAGCAGAATCGACTTCTCGTTTGTCAGGAGCTCAAAGATCTTGCAAGAACCGACCCCAACTTCCTTTCTAAGCTCCGTGTGACTTCTTCCTCTTCCCAAAGATGAACATACAGCTAAAGGGAAGGAGATTTGAGATGATAGAAGAGATTCAGGCAGAATCGCAGATGGTGCTTGACAGGCTGACAAAGAAAGATTTCCAGGGATGCTTCCAGGCTTGGCAGCGGCGCTGGGATCGTTGTGTTCACTCCCAGGGGAACTAATTCGAGGGTGATGGATGAATTTAATACCTGAGATAAGTGTACGGGTTTTTATACGCACAGTCTGGAAACCTTTCGATCGCACCTCGTAGTTGTATATTATACGCGTGCCCCATTTTAATTAGTGTTTGTGCAAGTACAACATACAAGACAAAGAGATGCAGACCTCAGGATTTTAACTCTAATGCAATATTTACTTCAACGTTAGCCTGACACTGGTGACTGGCCTATGATGGAACATAAAGTGAAGATAGCCTATTAAGACAAAGATGGAAGGATACAGACTAAGCAAAGCCTGGTGTTTGTCTTCCCACCCAAACTATCTGCTTGACCACCTTCGTCAGTCAGCAGCTGCTGGTCTTCATCCACGGTGATGAGCATCGTCTGTTTTAGATCGTACGTGAACGTAGTCTGTACTATGTGAGATTTTAGGCTTTCACTGCATTGACAATGTTGAAGATGTTGTATTTGGTTCTTTTGCTATGTGGACTAGCCAATAAAAGCCAACTTTTTGGAGAAGTATCATGTCTTCATCTTCAGGACTAAAGTGACAATGCTGGGAATTGCTAAGCAGCATCCAGCAAAGAGGCAGGCTGCACTCTCCACCCTTGCTCAGTTAATTGTCTCTTCCAGATCTTTGTAAGGGAACCCTTACACTCTCAGACATTCAAAATGAATATGCCAATTGCAGTGCACGCTGAATGTTTGAGAACATGCGAAAGTCATTGTGGCTTATTTCTGAAAGCCATAGGCACACATGATGGAAGGAAGTGGTTGTGGCTTAGTGTGAGGTGTTGCCTTGAAGGACTGAGGTTGAGCATAAAGTACTTGTCTCAGGACATCTGTACTCCTGGCTGATAGGTAACCCAGGAATTCCCAATACTCAACTGCAATGTTCATTGCTTTGGGGTGTTTTAATTAACATTCAGATTCTTTAATTTCAGGGGAAGGGCGGAATTAAAATCCACGAAGATGCTTCTGGAGGCATTTATGTAATGGGAGTAACTATGAAGCCCATCATGTCGGCTGAGGATGCTCTTCAGTGCTTGCGCATGGGAGCACTCTCGAGGACAACGGCCAGCACCCAGATGAATTCTCAGTCTTCACGCTCACATGCAATATTCACACTTCACATTAAACAACAATGGATGGTGAAAGTGGAAGTGAGTACCTGCTGCTCAGAGTGCTGAGGTGTGTCTCATTGCCACCAGAATTGATCTCTGTGGTTAAATCTAAAATTGATTATGTGAACTGCAATGGAATTTCACTAACCTCATTTCTGGAATACACTTGGGGTAGAAATGATGTGAATTGCATCTTCTCCTAAGTGCTAATCTTCTCGGGTCTTCCTCTGTTCTGGTGGAGAGAGACTCATCACTCAAATCTTTCCAGCAAGTCAGTAGTTGCAGTGTCCTCAGTGGCAAATCAGACAAAGAGATTCAGTCTGCCTGTGCTCACCAGCCCACGTCAAAAGAATTTTAAATTTGTTGCCGGTGCTAGTACAGTTCTTGCATTTATTTACTTTGTTTCAGAATGTAGATGATGGGGACTGTGTGGTAGCAACTGATCCATCTAGTGAGTTTGAAACCCTTTCAGCCAAATTCCATTTTGTTGACCTAGCAGGGTCAGAACGCCTGAAGAGGACCGGAGCCACTGGTGAACGTGCAAAAGAGGGAATCTCAATAAACTGTGGTCTCGTAAGTTTTTATTTGTACCATATAATAATTTTATCTGTATGTTGATTCAGGCCTTCTGGGTCATGATGCTGTGAGATCTTGTTGCTCTTTACATCCAGAATAATTACTTGTACATTTCTTTAACAAAATCTGTATAGAAACATGCATTTTATGCTAAATATGCTGTTTCCATAAGTCTTATGGTTTTCAAGATAATTCAGCTAGACTTATCTTCATTGTGTTATCTGTACCGACTGACTGACAAGATTTGTAAGATAACCCCTAAAATTTGCATTCATAAGTTCAAAATTTGGATGCAATAACAGAACACATGAACTAGAATTATGCTATTCTTACATTTTCTAGCTTTTTCATCCTCGTGCACATTATAAGAACATCTGTACCGTTATTACTTATAGTTCTGCACGTTATCAAGTGTGTGAAATACTTTTATAAATTTATTTTAACTACCAGTATCTAAGCTGCTAGCCTTCACTATTTCAAAATGCAAGGGTTATTGTAATTCACCATTGAGAAGATTGTGGACTTTGGTCAGTGTTTGATTAAATTTTGGTTGCATGTCTTTACTTTTCTGGTATAACTTTCATGTTTCATATATTCAGAATTAATTATAGGCCCGTCACAATTCTTTGTGCATTTTTTGACTTTGCTTTTACAGTTGGCTTTGGGAAATGTGATATCAGCTCTCGGTGACAAGTCAAGAAAGGCGCTTCATGTGCCATACAGAGATTCAAAGCTTACAAGGTTGCTTCAGGACTCACTTGGAGGTAAGAATGCTCATGTGTTGCACTTCTCCTCCTCCTCTCTATTTTTTAACCAACTTATCTTCTTATGTGTTCTGAGTTAGTTATGGATGTAGTGATATAAGACTGGCTTTTATGGCAGCAAGAATTTGGATTACCAGACTGCCTTTCTGCTTACTGAACGACTCTTGCTCAGACAGGACTTCTGAATATCTGGCTGTGAACAAAGTTTAGTACTTCTTAAGGGAAGGATGGATTTTAGACAAAACGGAATATGAGTTACCACAAATACGACAACACGCGTTACAGTTAAGCGCTTTTCAAAAAGGGCAGAACACAGATGTAAGCTGAACACAGATAACTTTATTTCCTCTCATGACTTCTTGTTCTGACTAAACAGAAAATTAGATAACGTGAGAGAATGGGAATGACACAAGACATGGCCAAACAAACCAATAGAACGTGATATTTGGTCCAGGACATGAGATGACTTGAAGACAGTGGTCTGCAGAGGTACATGTAATGTGTATGTGCTGATAAGTACACATAATACACCAGCAACAGAAGACAACTTTTACGACAAACATGGAACTTTAAACTTAAATGGAAATGCTTTCAAGCTACAAATTGTGCAGGACTATAAGTTGCATGTGGGATACTTGGGCAAAGGAGACATAATGATGAAGAGTTAGTGAGTTCAATGGCAGATATGGAAATGGATAAAAACCTTTTTCCACCTGTTGGACCTTACTATTCTAAACAGCTTATTCCTCTTTAGATCATGTGATGCCACAGTTGAACATAGAAATGTGCAGCTAGTTCTTCTGCAAAACTTGACTGAAAATGCTGGGAGTTTACCGTGTTCCCATGGAGAGACTTGACTCGAGGTAAATTTCAGCAGTCACTTACCACTGCATTCCTCCAGAGTGAATTGTCACGCCCGTTTTGAATGTGGGATACACAAGAGCATGCTAATAAAATGTGGGGAGTGTTATATGGGGCAGCGCATTGGTGTTTTGAAGTGTACCATAAAAAACACAAAAGTGTAACATATTGAAGAGTGCTGGTAGCTTTTGAAGCCATAAAAAATCTCATAAAACATAAATGTAACAGAACATCTAATGTATTTTGCAATGTGTTCTGGTGAGTGAAATGCATGAAGCCCAGCGTATGGGTCATTTGTAGGATGGGGTACTAGGATTTAAAAGCCCAGCATGTGGGTCTTGCATAAAATGAAGATTGAGCACCATAAATGTTTACAGTAGTCCAGGGTTACAGCATGTATTATTAAAATTTGAATATTATTATATTAGAAATTAAGAAAATGTTATAATTAGTATATAATGTCCAATACTCTACTCTGTTCAAGCTAATCCTTCCATTGTAGTTAATTATTATTTTCAAAACAAAGGCATTAAATAAAATGTAACTTATGACTCATAGAACACAGAGTTTTTTTGTGAGTGTTATTAACTTTAATGTAACCAGTAATCTGATCTATTATCTGAATGATATATGAAATCATAGAAGTGAACAATGCTCGACTGTTTGCAGGTAACAGCCGAACAATAATGATAGCATGTGTGTCACCCAGTGATTGTGACTTCATTGAAACACTGAATACGCTCAATTATGCTAACAGGGCACGAAATATCAAGAACAGGGTTGCCATAAATCAGGATAAATCATCTCGGACCATCGTTCTCTTACGACAAGAGATACAGCAGTTGCAGTTGGAACTGCTGGAATACAAACAGGTTTATTTCAAAGTTACATTATCAGTAGCAGTTATTGAACCAAACCTTTCACATCTTCTCAGACATGCATGAAATTATGTTCCTTTCCAGTGTATGATTGAGTGCAGCAGTTTTAAAATGAAGTCGGACCTTGTTTTGTGTCATGTGTTCAGATAAATGTATTCAAAGGGACATTAAAACTGCTTCAGTCCATTATAAGTCCTATAAATGAAGATGACAGTCTTCTGGGATATTGCATCAAGCAGGATGATCACCCTGATGATGGAGTCAGTAAGCACCTCTGAAACATCAGTCAACTTCTACAGGATGATTCCCAGCAGAATGTTGTCCTCTTCATACTCACCAACATGAGAACCAGAAATCTCTCATAAGTCTTACAGTTTTAAATTAAGATAAAATAAATTGGATCTGGTGTAATGTACATTGAAATAAGTGGAATTCTTAGAGACTGAAGGTGTGTAATACAAGACCTAGTGGTTCTTGAATATTATAGATACTAACTATTGGAAAGAGAGGGTTAGAATAAGGCATTGTTACTGGCCCCCCATTAAATATTTATTGCAATCTAATACAAAAATAAAGTATTTTCAAAGAAGTTATTCCTTAGGAACAGTGGCCACAAATGTTCCCGATGTTTCACTCGGGAAGTGATACGCTGCAAGGAAATTCAGAAAGAATAAATTCCAGAAAGTGCATAGTCTTCTCTAATATTTGGACTGTAATTTTCTGATATATTTTTTTGTTGTCACGTGTGTGTTTTAAATCTACAGTTAGATTGAAGGGGTCTGTATTGTTGAGAACATACAATTCTAACAATCTGAACAAATGGAACTTCTTTTGATTTCTTTGCACATAATGCGACAGTGTTTTTCCATGTTATAATACATTTTATTGCAAACTGACTGCTGAAATTTGCATTTTGTCATTTGATGGGAAGATTTTACTTTCAAGATTTATCTGATCCTCATCTGCCTCGTGGCTCCGTCCAGTTGTAGAATGTAATCGTCATAATTGGTATTCAGTTGGGGTAACAACCAGCTTTCCAACATGTCCAAAAATGAGTCACCAGTCACAGTTGCACCATTCTTTTGTGTATATCCTGTATAGTGAAAGTACAGTTTTGTTTTTTGTGGAAAAGTAAACATAAGCATGTAAGAATGTAGTGTTGCGTAGTATGTGTGATTCACAAAGTTGTTTTTTGTTTAGGGCAAAAGGATGCTCGGCGAAGATGGCGTTGAGACCGTAAATGACATGTTTCATGAAAATACTATGCTGCAGACAGAAAATAACAATCTGAGAACTAGAGTAAAGGCCATGCAAGAAACGATCGATGTGCTCAGCAGTATGAACACCCACCTTCTGGCTGAAAGGGCTGTTGGTGGCTGGATACAAGCAGGTAAACTGAAGTGTCTGAGTTTGTCAGTCAATTTGCCTCTAGGTGAGCTGTCATAACATGTCGATGCTCTGAACATTCCAAAATTTCTCTTGTATTTGAGTCATTATATTCTTCTTTCTTTCACTCATTTCACTTATGTTCTGCTGTAACTGCACAGAGTCCAGTTTAATTACATTGGCTTCCGAATGTCTTCCCACTTAGATCTACCCATTTCCACACACTTGGTGATCACGAGATTTGGATGTCGTGGGGGTTGTCATTTATGTTCCAAAGTAAATTGAAGTAAATAAAAGTGTTTACTTAAAATTACTTTTGCACAGTGTTATTGTTGCTAAAAATTGAAAAATATTGCCTCAAGTATCAAAATCATCTTGAAGATATGAAACTTTAAAAAACATTGTTGCCATGTGACATTTACATATAACTTTAGTTCCTGCAATCTCGTAACACAAAAGTCCTGCCATCTGTTACACTCTGTGGTACTACAAATACTTCCTCTGAACATTAGAGTCATCTGTCATGGCATACAACTTCTTATGGCAGAGAAATTGGTCTGTTGGAACATCTCGTAAGCTCTGGGTGTATATATGTGATTTCTACATGTGAGGCACTGGTCAGGTCTGGATATATCCGTTTTCCACTCAGGAAGAGATAATGGACCAAAGAGCCAACAAAGGAGACTTTTGAGTGTAAGTAAGGAAGTTAACCTATTAGAATCATGGCTGTCAGAATTAAGAACAATTTGTAACTACAAAATTTTTCTATCCCAGTGGGATTGACTCTGATGGTGGTAGGTGATAAGAATGGCTCTGATTCCTGTTGAATTTTTTCACATGAGAGGGGTGCAGTAACATGGCGATTGCCTCTTGAGAAACACATGTTATGGAAACTACAAATCGGTTTACATTATAAGAAACCAAAATATCACAAACACCAAAATTCAGGTTCAGGGATTTAATAGCCATTACAGTTGATGCCTCTCGCAGTGGATATATCCATACAAACATGGAAAAAGGCTTTGATACACATGAGAGCTTAAGAGTTGATAGACTATGAATTGGGAAATTTACCAACAAAATCAATGAATAACTTTTCAAGAGGTTGGCTAGCAATATCTGAACCCAGCATACGGGCTTTATGTTGGAGAATGTCTTTTGAGATAGAATACCCGAGTATGGTCTCATGACTGTCAGACTTAGACAGCCTTAGAGTATCGTCCGACCTCTGATGAGAGCTAGTATCGAAATGCAGCATGAGAAATCTAGTAAAATAGGAGCAACCAAAGGAGAAAGGGTGTCAGTAACAACATTTTGAGTGCCATGAATATGATGAACCGCAAACTTAAATGGCAAAAGTTTGATTACCCGGTGAGCTATTGTACCGAGCTGATGGTGGTGCAGAAGACACCACTTTTGGGCCTGATTGTTGGTTTCAAGGTCAAATTCAACGTGTTCATGATATGACCTAAACCTTTCCAGGCCAAATGAGAGAGCAAGACAGTCAAAGTTCAAAGGCCAGAAGTTTTCTGTCCTGAGGAGACACAGTCATGGAGGCATATGCAATAGGCTGACAGTCATTACAAGGGCCTTATAGATGAATCCTCACTTGAATAATAGGATAATGAAGGGGAGAGAAGGGTAGGATCAATGGGGAAGACATGCTATACGATTACTCACAGTTTCTAACTCAGCCCAAACAATAATTCGTATGTCCCAAATTCAGTGCGACAACCGTACATCAATAAAGGTTTAATATGAAACAGAATGTTAAATCCTTGACAACAAATACTATATTACAATGTTTTAATCAGAATAACATACCCAAAAAGGCAACAAACTCAAGCACAAAATGAAACTTGAGGATCCTTTCAGTACAGGAGGAAACACAAAATGGTAGCCTCCATAAAATTAGGTCAGATGGATGACCAGACAGCCACAGTGGGAACCGTATATGCCGAGGTAGCGTATGCCGGGCAGAGTAACTTAACCAGAGCAGCACAGATTTTCGAACCACTAAGAATGCACACAGAGTTTAGGTCTGAAAGAACTGACCACGCCAGCAGCAGGAAGGCAAGTGTCACAGGAAGGGAAAGAGAAAGGAAAAGGTAGGGAGAAAGGAAGATGGAAAGAGGAAATGGCCAAGTTTGGCATTACAAGTTGTTAACATGTGTCAGCAGCTGCGGAGGGCGTCTTCATGTTTTCCTGCACGAGTCCCACTTAGTCCTCATGTGGCCATGACAGGTGAGTTGCCTGCTGATCTTCTAGTAACATTGCTCCTTATGTTGGTGTGGCAAGTGATTGGTTCACTGCATTACTCTAGATAAATCTTTTATAATTTACTCATCTGTGTTTTCCTGCACTGTTAGGTAATTGAGAGAAATGTAATTAATATTATAAATGTTCTGTTGGCAGGCAATTTTGACATAGCACTAGGCGATACATCTTCTGTGGGCAGCCTGATTGCTGAAGCAAAGAAAGGGCTACAAAAGGACATGGAACTGCTGTCTAGAAGCAGTAGAGGCCAGCAAGGGGAAGGTGATGATGGCAAGAAAAATGGTGTGGAAGATGATGCAGAGGGTGAAAGTGATAATACTGATAGTGAAGAGAAGGGTTAGTATGTAGGATCTGAGGTTTTCATGGCGGTCAGTCTAAGGATGGCTGTCTTCTGGGTAGATGCACCATGTAGTCTGGTAGAAGTTTACTGATGTTTCAGAGGTATTTGCTGTGTCCATCATCAAGAGACTCATCAATCAGATGATGGAGGCAGCAAGGACCTCTGAAACATCTGTAATCATGATTCTTACAAATGTTCCCACGCTTGGAATGCATGTCTTAGTGTAGTGCTTCTTCATCTTTGCTGAGTCACGGACCAATAAAACAGTCATGTATTTCCTCAGGACTGATAGGTATCCTGTCTGTCCCACAAATAAGAGTCTCCAAACCTACTAAATACTAGCATATTAACACATTTTTATTTACAATATAAAATCAGTATGTTTATGTGGTTTTACTTTAATTAGATGCCATAATAACTTTCACTGAATGTTTGCATTTAAAAAAATAATCCACAAAGATAATTTGTTATGTGTTTGTATGTTTGTATTTTCCCATTTTTGAGGTATGCATTGACTGGCTCCAATACTCTTTCCTTCCCGCTTGGCCAGAAAGAGAAAGAAATGTTAAACACAAGTGGTTTGATGATCGACAGGAAATGTAAAAGTAACTAATCAGAAAAATGTGATTTTTCTGTTGTGTTATTATAATGCTGACTATAATTTGCAGTTCAACTACAGTCACTGACCACCAGCAGTTCATGGACCACTGGTTGAGGTCATTCATTTAAAGAATCCTTTTAGAATAATGAAGATACTTTAACTCGAGTATTTAACACAATATGATGATAAATATTACTTTAATTTTCAAACCAAAGGTTACTTGTCACTACATATATTTTTCTTATTTTTGTTTAACAATTATTTATTTTCATCCGTCTTATCACAATATTTAAAATTTCTTATAATTAAGATAATAAAATATTATTGATGTTCCATATCGATTGATCGATTTACACTTTGGAACATCCTTTACACAACATGTTTCAGTTTTTATAAAACCATCTTCAGGTGTATAAGATTTTCGAACTTAAAACTCAAATATTATTCCATTTGGTGATGTTTTATGCCATTTGTTTTTCGAATTTGGGCGAGGTGTTGTCTTTTCTTAAATTTAATCAGATGTACATATCGGTCTGTAAGTAGAAGATTGAAAGAAACACTAAAGAATTTGAAAGAATTTATAAAAGAATTTAGAGAATAAAATGCAAAATATATAAATTATAGATAAAAGTAGCAGTAAGATATAAATAAAAACAAATAAAACATACCTTAGATGTAGGATTGATTGTATGTTCCGATATGTCCAGAAGTACGACTGTCATCGTATAGGTGTGGGTCAATACTGACTGTGGTTGCTTGTGGAAGGAGTAAGTGAAAGGTGGCTGTCGGGGTTGGGGTTAATGATCTGTAGTGCATTGAAGATGGGGTTATTAAGGAATATGTTATTGTCATTTAGACAAATGTTTTGTTTATATGTTTGTTGTATGTAATATTTTTCTATTGTATTCCTATGTTTTTTGTTTTGTACTATTTTTAATATGTCCATTGTTTCGTTTATTGTATTATATGCATGTCCTGTATTTAGAATATGTTTTGCGTATTTTTGTTTTTCTATTGTATTTTGGGTTACAAAAGAATTTCCCTCTCATTCCATTATTATGTCTTTAAATTGTCATATTACTTTTAATTTTGATGATTGAATATTTTTATTTATTATTGCAGCTGGTGAAAATGAAGAAGACAGTGACAGCGACACAGACACAGAGGATAAAGGTAAGCATTCCATTTATTCAAACTTTGGGCTCAAAGCATCCATAATTTTTCATGATTTGTTATGTGTATTACAATTATAAATGAAACATTTGAATTACGTCTGTGGTAACTTTTCAGATGAAGAAACTGCACGTTACGGTTTGGAGCTGGCGGAGTTGACCTCAGAGATCAACATCAAACAGAAGCTGATAGAGGAACTGGAACGGTCTCAGAAGCGAATCCAGTTTATGCGACAACACTACGAGGACAAACTTCAGCTTTTACATGAACGAATCAGAGCCACTCAAGAGGAGCGTGATACTGTTCTTTTGTCCTTCAGTGAGTAATTGATAAAAGCAAACAGACTGCTTCATTCTGACTGGAGATAGTATCATAGAAATTCATAAAACATTAAACACTTAATTGCATACTCTCACCACACTTTTGTTTGCGAGTTCCCTGCATTTCTTTTCTGTCCCGTGTCAGAATCTGTTGAGAGATTTAAAATTTTTCCCTGTGCATGTTAATTTGTAGGAACTTAGGGGGAATAACTCATATGTCTCCAGATTAGTCTGTAACATTAACTTTGGCTGAACAGTGATGAGGTAGGAACATATATTGTTTTCTCATTTTCTTTATCTGTAATTTTAATTATGTGTTTTGGCTACATAAGGAGGGTGATTTATTATATGAGGAAAAGATGAAAACTGATTTCATTCTGCTGCAGTAACAAACCAAAATAGGAGGTTGACAGTTTTAGTTGTTTTGTAGTGTGTGTAAGTGGGTTGGCATGCACACATCCACACACACAGGCAAGCGTAACTTACAAATGTGCTTGCATACTCCATGTGGTTTTAAGCTAACCTAACCTTTCCTAAATGGACTTCTCTTAACACAACCTGAACTAATATGGCCTAACATATATGAACACTTCAGCTGATTCTCCACTTATATCAGTATGAACCATGGTTATCATGGTAACCAAGGAAAATATTCAAATAATGCATAACCATGGTAATTATGGTAATCATTGAAAAGTAATGAATTCATATTTAAGTAGTTCTCAAGTTGGCCACCAGCTTGCAGCACCACAGTGGCCTACTGTGTGTGTGTACCTCACGATTTTCTATGTCTTTTTTATGACTACTATTGGAACATTCATAAGTACGATTTTGACATTCTGCAGAATGGCACAACCTCCGTACCAGATTTCTTTCCAGTCCATCCAGTGGTTCTCAGGTGTAATCAACTGGACAGACGGATAGATGTGACCAGCCCATAATGCATTTTTCCCATGTGCTTCGTGCAAGTAACGCATAATAACTGAGCAATATTGTTTGTGTCATTACTCTCATCAGTACTAAACAAAAGCTTTCAAATTGTTTTGCTTTGTTTCTGAGTTCATTAAGTAAGTCACTACTAATATCATTGTTGCACAGACAAACTTATAATGTGAGGAAAAAATTCTTTTTTGAACATATTTCTTGCGCTGTGTGTTGAAAATATTTTCTTATGAATTTCCCATCAGAAAGAAGTTTGCTCGTTAATCGGCAAGTGAGTAGCAAAATAATTTGCTTGCAGTGCAGAGGAACTATCACTCCATTGTTGTTACTCAGGCCCCCTTTTTAAAACCACCACTTGTTCTTTTTTCAGAGCACTGATACAGTTTTTGTATGTTTATTTGTGCTTTTAATTTTAATGTCTGACAGTATTGTATTCTTTCAAAACAACAGTACTCTCCCATTTGTAGAAACAAATTCAGATTGCGCTTTACTGTTTTTGATAAAAATGTTATGTATGGTATTTTCTTTAATGTAGCTCAATTTTCTTTAATTATGGTTCCCCAAAGCAACTAATGCCAAAGAAATGTGCGTTCTGCATACACTTTGAAAATTACATACCAGAGAAAAGAACTCATATAAATTTTGCAAAGAATGATATTTATGTCTGAGAAGGAAATGCCACATTTCTGTCTTGAAGCAAACAACAGTAAAGTCTTGAGGTTTCAGGTTCTCATGGTAGGAAGTCTGAAGATGGCTGTCTTCTGGATTGCTGTACCGTGTAGTCTGGTAGAAGTTTGCCTACATTTCAGAGATGCTTGCTGCATCTGTCACCCTGGTTATGGAGGCAGCAAGCACGTTTGAAACGTCAGTAAACTTCAGATAATACAGCATAACAACCCAGGAGAATCCATCTTTACTGTAAATTCGGTTGTGTCAACAATGCACATTGCAGTGAGCATGAAAATTTATGGTCTCAATTCTGCAATAAACACACCGTGAACATCTGTAGATGTTGGCTGACTAATAGGCCTACTTGAGAAATGCATTTTGACTTGAACGTGTTCTGGCAGTAACTTTGAAGATTACTGTCAACCCTAAGTACTGCATTTCTCTTGGAGAACCGGTTAGGAAATTCTCACTCCCCAAACTAGGTGGCACGTGTAGAATAAGTACTAATATTTGTTGTTATCGGCAGTCATGCTCTTGTTTGAGGTAACTGACCACTGCCTCACTAAATCTTTGTGAGGTCTTGACCACCTCTTTCTAGTGACAGGTTTCATATAGATTGTGGTTCATAGGTTGAAGACCCTTGATGTGTGTATGTGTGTGTACAGTCGACACCATAATGCATAATAATAATGAATAGCAAAGAGAACAGACCTTATTTGTCAACCAAGCTATGGTGCATGCCATGTTCACAGCTAATCAAACCAACAAACCAACTGAGAAAGAGCGGAAAGTACGTGATGAGTATGAACGTAAACTATCAGAAATGCAAAAGGAGATGAAAAGACTTCAGTCGGCAAAGAAAGAACATGCAAGATTACTTCGCAACCAGACCCAGCATGAAAACCAGGTGAAGGCACTGAAGAATGACTTGGCTGAAATGAAACTTGCAAAGGTGAGCTTGTTCTGATACTTTACGTATTTTTAAGATCTTTGAAACTTGTGTGTGTTACATTATAACAATCAGACTAAGGTTTTTCTTTCTTCTGAAAATAAACTACACTTAGCAATGCCATTTAAAATTACCGTTCTTGATATTGTCAGACTGTGTAAGTTGTTGTCTTTTAAGTTTGAATGCTGCACAGTCTTGTAGGTGGCTATCAGTGATTTGGAGGATTATGTCACCTCCATCTACTGGGTGTCTCTGAAAAGTTGGTAGCCAAGTACAGTTTTACACAGCATCATAACCCAGAGGACCACCGTTGACATCTTTACTGCTATGAGAATTTCAAATCTTGAACTGTTAGAGTACGTAGTTAATGCATAAAAGTAAATGAAAACTTAAGGGCAGCTTTATTATAAGTTTTGACAATTTTTACTCTGTAGTTGGACATATATAAATTATTATTATTATTATATTTTTTTAAAAAAGAAATGGCTTCTGCTTTTTAACTATTCAGAGAGGTAGATTCATCAGAGAATATTACTGTCCCACTGGTGATCCACACTGCTCTCAGAAAATGCTAGGCAGTGTAGTTGATATTCATTGGTTGAGTACAGCCATCACCACAGCATGTCATTTTCTGTTGATCACTTCTTCAGCACAGTAGAGTCTGACTGCTGACAGAGTTTTTAAATAAACTAGATAAAGGAAACATTCTGTCTTCAGAAAAATCAGATTACATATTGTTCTTTCTGCGAAGAATTTGATTAGGCCTGTGCGTTAGATTACAATTTATAGCACTTTTGAAAATGGGACTGTATCTGGCCTTTCATTCTCAGGTAAAACTCTTGAATAAGATGAAAGAAGAATCAGCAAAGCACAAGGATGTGGAAGTACGAAGGAATCGTGAAATTGCACAATTGCGAAAGGAATCTCGCAAAAGGGAAAACACGATTCGATCCTTGGAGGCAGAGAAACGGGTAAAAGAAGCAGTTTTGAAACGCAAGCACGAGGAAGTTACTGCTTTGCGCAAAATGCATCGTGGACCACTCAGCAATAAGGCCGTTGGCAGAATCGGACCTAGGCACGGTAGGTTGTTGGAGTATTTATGGTTATTTGATATTATATATACATGTTTATTGAAGGTTATGGCATGTTATAAATTTTTATTCTTCTATTTCCTTCCAGTTAGATCCATTGTATTAAATGACATATTACTCTGAGTTACTGCTTTGTGCAGCAAAATTTATCAGCATCCACAGCTGCCTGTAGTGCCATATGTGGGACTAAATAATAAAATTTTGTTGAATTTTGTAAATCATACACACTCTAGTGTGGTATAGGTGATATGTAATGCTGAATTTATAAAGTAGTATGTTATGTGTTGTAGTTATGTGACATAAGGTATTTGGCTGTTTGTACTCTCAAGTATTGTGCTGTAGGTGCAGAGGTTATAAATGTTTAGTGAACTTACACGAACTCAATACAAATGTGGACTTAATACCAAGTGAATTCTGCTATCTTTCAATTCATAGTCTTAAGTTGTAGCATTGTTTGCAGTCAGTATAATTTATTATTTCTGAGCTGCATTTTTTTTTTTGATAAACAGCTTCGAAACGACTTGGTGTTTCTCCAAAGCAAGTTAAACATAGATGGCAGCAGTTGGAGAATAATATCAGAAAGACTGCAACTAGCAAACAAATTGTTGCATCCATGGAACGTGACATGGACAGGTACTGAAGCATATAGTATTTTTAAATGGAATACCCGGAGTCTGTATAGGGTCTGTTCTCTTGAAACAGTTTTAAGAGAATTAGCAAAGTATGAATTAGGTTTGTCAGAGCTTTATGTCAGGTAGGAAAAGGGAAACACTAAATAAACAGTCGATTATACTCTTTTTGTGGACGTGGGAATTCTAATTGTTGCTTAAGAACATGCTTTTTTGTGCAGACAGCAGTCATATCAGTTAAGAAGGTAGAGTCTGTTAGAGATACGATGTAATATTTATATAATATTCAGAAGTTGTGGAGTGATGTTATTGTTCTGAACATGGGTGTATCAACTGAGGATAAAAGTGTTGATACAAAGAACACATTTTATGAGGAGATAGAGCTTGTATTTTCTCAGTTCCATAAACAAATGAACATTTTTTTTTACAAGATTGCAATGCAATTGCCAATTGATAATGAGAGTTTACATGAAAATAGTAATGATAATGTAATGAGGTTAGTGAATTTTGCCATGTGAAAAATGTAATTGTCAACGTTACACTGTGCCCACATCACAGAATTTGTTGATGCATTTGGACTTTAACTCATGGAAAGGTATGCTTGGTAGCTGTTCTTTTAGAGGGGCTGACTGTGATGCTGACCATCATTTGGTGGTAGCAAAAGTTAGATAGATTATTGGTAAGTAAACAAGCAATACAAACAAGAGTTTCAGTCTCAGAAAGCTAAATTATGAAGAGTATCAGGTTAAAATCTTGAGCTGGTTTGTGGCTTTCCAGAATTTAGATGGTAATGCTGACATAAATAGGGCTTAGGAAAGTGTTTGGAGGGGATCAGAACTTTTTTTTCAGACAAAGATTTTGACCTCATTGCAAAATGTCAACTCATTCAGGCATCTTTCCTTGTGACAGCCACCAGACTTCACGATGATGAAGTACATACATGTAGTCAGAACCAATGTCAGTGCATCTGGCTAAAAGTCCTGTTGTTGACCAACCTAAATTTTATAAAATTAAAACTTGAATGACTTCTTTCATTATAATATCAAGCTCCTCCAATAGCTTCTTAGAATCAGTATTGCCACAGTGCAGGAGGCAAAGAATTTTCACCAGATTCACTTCCTTTGCTCTGGCACAAAAGCCATAGCGTGCTCCAGACTTTGTTTGTGTAACGTCAGTCAGTACACAAACTGAAACACAGATTCAAGATCATACTTTATTAATTGAAAAATTAGTCTTTTTTTTTAATATCTTCCCCTGTTGTGGTCGTAGTCAGTGGCTGGCAAAACAGAAATTCTTCTTCCATGTCTATTATCCCAGGATAGCATACTTATGCTATGAGCTGTGCGTTGTCACTGACATCAGTTGTTTCATACAGCTGAAGACTAAAGTGCGTACTTGTCTTTATAGCTGCAGTCACGTGCTGTTTAATAATATTGAGTAATAGGTACAGAGTGATGTGTGTAAAATGAGCTTCCAGCATGTGGCAGACACTGGCATTGATGCACTCACTACATTCTTCTTCCTCCCCACCTCTATTTTGTTTCTTGGTGGTACTGACAGTCATAGCATGGCACTGCAGTGTGTCGTCACTTCACTAGACGGCATGGGTTGAGACAGTCTCAATACAGTGACTTTGCGGCTGCCAGGAAAAATGATTTGCTGCAAGTACATCTGGACAGTTCTTGAAAAATAAGTGGCTGTTAAAAGCTGTTTCTCAAAATTTAAGTCACTTATATAAAAAAAGTAAAGCTATTTTTGATGTGTTGTGAATGCATGGATTATCCATGTTTTGTGATTATTTGTGCATCTTCTCCTCTTCATTAGCCCAGATAATTTGAAGTTTGCTGTATTTACTTTCTTGATTTTGAATGTTTGCCATTGTCATACTTCAAAATGCTTGACATTCTTAGAATTCTGTGTAGATGGCTGATCTTGGTGATGTTGGTGTGCAGGCAGCTACGATATCGGGAGGAACTTGGACGATCTCTGGACCAGCTGATGCATCGTAGAGACCATGCTCTTATAAGTCGCCAGGATTTCTCAGTGATTCGTGACTTGGAGGATCAGATAGAGCGCATGAAAGCCAACATTGATTATGTGCAGGAAAGCATTGCAGAATCTCAGGCAAACATAATGCAGATTGAGGAGAGCAAGGTTTGGGCTGGATTTTTATTTCCTTTCACACTTACTCTGGAATCATGTTACAGCTGTCTTATTATCTTTGTGAGGAAGTGGTTAGGTTATTCTCATTCAGAACCAGTCCACCTGGCCTGGCCTTCTCATAACACTAAATAAGCTGTCCACTTACTCACTTCAGCTCACATAATGGAGGCAATAATATATTCATCTGAAATGCTGATATTCAATCTAAGGTCTGTATGGTGAAGTAGCCCTTTGGGTCAACATCCATTCTCACATTACTATGAAAACTTCAAGTCCAACATATTTTATGTTAGTTGATACTCAAATTGATGAGAGGGCTGTCCCACGTCAGTCCTGAAACTTTGGTATGTTCCTGCAAATCCACATTGTGTTACAACTAGGAAGACCAACATTAACTTAGGATACACACATTAATTCAATTTTTACTTGTGTTCCAACTGTCAGATGATTTTTATGCAAGTTTATGTGCTTATTGCCATATATATATACACACACACATACACATATATACACACACACAGGTTGTCCCACCTAACTTTGGAACCTAAATTTTATCATTTTAAAGTTTACAAAACAATAACATTAAAATGTACACAGTGTCTAATGGGGTATACATTAACCAATAAAATATTGATTATGGAATCATTGTTATGAAGTTATCAAGGATACCATCTCTTTTTTAAATAGAATTATTTTTAATCTAGAATTACTGCCAGATTTGAGACGTTTACACAACACATTCATTTTTGATGAACTGTTACTGAGATGTCACCACATAAACTATGAGAGACAGATGCATCAGTACATATTTAAATTGAAAATTTTATCTTTGAACAAAGGTTACAGTTAATAACTATTAAAAATGGTGACCACTGTCATAATTAGTACTTCACTGCTTAGTGTATAGCCTATTAAACATGATATACATTTTGTTTGAATCTTTTTTTTGTGTTAAAATGAGAGAATGCACACATATACTTATGTATGTGTGAATGTGTGCATATATATGTATGTGTGTGTATTTATCACATGGATGGACATGTTAGTCCAGTGACTGTAACTGCTATAACTGTAACGTGGGCATGTGAAAAACGATTCCTTTCTTTCCTTCAGTCACTGTTTCTCTGATTGTAAGATCTTTATTCTTTCTTAGTAAATGTTTATATTGATATGAATTATTTCCTCATGTACTGTTTACCCTAGTGCCACGTTTTCAGAATATGAAGTTACATTTCTGGAGGAAGGAAGATTTGCATCTTTCCAGATCTGTGACCACACATTCTGTTCAACGTGGTTTTATAGCTGTTACGATTGTGTTCATACTGACATGAAACTTGCAGGAGAACTTGGATACTCTGGATGTAGCAAGCTTGGTACAAGGCCTGACAGAGATGGACTCAAGATACCTGATTGAGAAACTGTGTAACATGGCTATCAACCAAAGTTTCTTGGCTGCACAGAAAGAACTTGCTGTCAAAGAGATGGAAGCCAAGCCAAACGAGGTAGTGTATTAACTTTTAACTCTTTACGTGGCACACTGGGTGGACGATTAATTATTCTGTTGTTAGCAGAATAAATATATTAAAAGACGCTTTAACTTCGGATTTCCAAGTTCTTTTAATTTAAGTACTGCTATAGAGATACTAATAGCACCCAGAAAGAACACTTGGCACGAAGTCAAACAAAGGTCGTACGAGCTGGACAGACAAGTCTTAGCATGATGTCAAGCTGTGGGTAAGGAAAGTTGATACATTTATTACCAGTCGTATTTACTTCGTCATGCTTGTTACATCCACCAGCCGTGGTTTTGATACATGTATATTTTCCAATTTACTTGTGAATTTTGAAATGCATCGTATAGAATGCAGTGAATTATTACTGTGTTCAGTAGTGTGTCGGCTGTGGTCATTATAGCAGAGAGCAATGAAGTTCACAGCAGTCAAAAAGGAAGAGTAGAGTATCAGTGTTCATCTAAATATAAATGTGATTGGAATATTATTTTTTATCTCCAGACATGCAGCATATCATCCAAGTACATGGATGACTATAAGAATAAATAAATATGGTTTTAGATAGAAGAAAGATTTTAAGGAGAATTTCTTTAACGTTTATACTGCACAACAGTTTTGTGCTCCATCTTATCAAAACTGGTTTGCCATTGAGTACACAATGATTAAAGCTAGATGGGTCTACACCACACACACACACACAGCAAATGTTGTCTTGGACTTCACACAAGACACTTTCAGTCCACATGTGATTTCCCATGGACATCCTGCTTGCCATGTATGTGGACAGAAGTGGCCACCCAGTAGCCTGGATATACACCCCTTTGACTTTTTCTTTTGGAGTTACCTTAAGGAAAAACTGTTTGAAAGAACAGCTTTGATAATGCAATGCAGGGCTGTGGACATTCAGATGTGTGGCGAAATTATGGAGGATTTGTATTGTCAAATGTAGCCATACATGTTTTGGAGGATACATAATAGAATGTTGGTCATACTGAGCATATGATCCATAAAGGATGAATCTGTTTGTGTGTTTATATGTACAGTTATATGGATATTACAGCTTTTATTTAATGTTTTAATCAGGTATCATTTTATGTGCTACCTTGTACACTTTATGGTGTTCATGAGCATTGGTGCTTCCAATGTGAGAAGTGAAGGTGGGTACTTACTGTCTCCATCATCAGGGCAGTGAGTAAGCTGCATGTGAGATTGGGTTTGAGGTGTAGGAACCAGTCAGTGAAGGCAGAACCTCGGCCAGACCAGCGGGGACGTGGGTGAGCATTGACGATGGCGAGGTAGCCAACAGCAGGGCCAGATTACAGCTTCCTGATCATCCTGATGATACAGGCAGCAAATACATCAGAGACATTGGTAAACTTCTACCACGCTACACAGCGCTACAACCCAGAAGGCGGTCGTCTTTGTACCTGCTGCCATTAGAGCGTGAAATTGTACTTCTATTGTTTATGTAACCATTTTCAAGTTGTGTTCTAAAATTTTTTAAAAGAACTGGTTTGAGCTCAGATATGTGATCTTAAGTTGTATCTGTCATGAAGGTTTTTATAATTTTCTGTTCCTCTAACACTGGTTTTTGTCTGCATGTTGCCAGCTCAAACAGGAGAATAGCACACAGCAGCAGCTACTGGAGCATCTGTTGAATGAGCGTGCTGATAATGACAACATTGCAGTATTATCATCAGATAGTTCTGCAAAGTCTTCAAGGTCTAACTCTCCTACAGACACGTAAGCAATTTCTTATACAGTATTAAAGTTTTGCATGGACTTCATCTTTAAATTGGCACATGAAAATAATATTACAGTCACCTTCTGAGATACTGTCCCTCCTTCAGAATCTGTTCTGGAAGTTTCATTTCAGAGAAACAAACTGTTCCTGTCTTCAGGGCTCCATCTCCTTGCCTTCCAAGATAGAAGAACACAGAATCTAAGCAAAGATTTGAATAATGATTATTTAGAGAAATCTGCTATGTTTTATTTTATTAGAAGCATGTGAAACCTTGAAGATATCCATCTTCTGGGTTATTGCCCTGATGACGGAGGCAGTATGACCTCTGAAACGTTGGTTAGCATCGACCAGACTACACAGCGCAATAACCCAGAAGACGGATATCTTCATACTCACCGCTGTGAGAACCTCAAGTCTTACATGTGAAACCTTTGTTGTGTCTGTGGTATTGTATGAACAAAACAACATTTCTTGTTGAGACAGAGGCAACTTTTTTCTCAAATGGAAAAGGGATTAATGAAGGTTATGCAATTATATCTCCATGTTATTTGGATGTGGGTTCAGATTCTACCTAAGAGTTGGAAGTTTTTGCTTTTTTATCTGTGCTTATCATCTCCCAGTAATCCAGAAGTAATATAAAATTCACTATTCCATTAACTACATCCTCTCACCTGCAGTATGCTGTACTTAATTGAAGTGTTTGAAAAGATATTTAAAAAATTGGGATCCAAGCCATAAGGAGTAAATATGGTGGGAAAGCTAGTGAGGTAATGCTCGAGGGGAGGAAAATCCCTAAAGGGTGGCCAAACTTTAATGGGATGAAGGCCAATTGGGAAAGAGCCCTGCTGGGACAAACCCCAGGGTGGAACCCCCAGGGAGATATAAGTACAAGCCCCTGGGTTCACTTCACCCCTTGTGGATACTTTGGTGGGGGGAGGGGGGGTTAGCCTTGCATGGGGTTAGTTGAAAGATCAGACAGATGTGCATGTTCCTATAAGGTGTTCTTCGTTTTACACTGAAGTGTGAGAAACACCAAAAAGTGATGAATACAAGGAAAATATTCCACATTCAAAAATAACTCTTGGTAAATAATTTATTCTTTTGTCTCAGATAATATGAAATAGCCTTTAATGCTTTATTAGTAGCTCATGATAGCAGCAAGATTATTTATTTTATGATTTGTATTTAATTCCATTATTGTCTCTCCAAGTGATTTTTTGATGTGTATAGTTATATATATATATATATGTACTATTTCACAGTTAACTTTAAAAAAGCTAATCTGTGCTCCAAGCAGCAAATAATTTGAAAAGGTAAAGGTGAAGCGCACACTAAAGTTTATTTTAAACTTTTTTTGGTTTCCCCATCGAGTATCAGTAGACATTGTTGGTGTATTCTTAGGCCTGTTTGTTACAAGTTATGTATATCCTTCTGATATGTCATAATGTAATGTTAAGTGACTTTGCCTAAGTCACTTTCAGTTGTACATAATATTGTTTAATGTTTTTTGTGTCCGCAGCTCTAATGATAATGCGCAACGAATGAGTGTTACAATACCGCACAAGATTCGACGCTTAACGGCATTACCAGAGGAACTGCTGTATCCCATTATTTCATTAACCACCAACCAGGACCGGCTGACTTGCACAGAATTACTTGGCACCACAGCCATTCGAGAGGAGATGACAGACTCAAATTTGATGCCACCGCCATTAGCTGGTGGCATTGTGAGGGTGCCCAGTGCACCAGGTGCTCTCAAGTATGTGAATCTTTAGCTTATTCTAATATTTTTGTGATATAAATTGCAGCTAAAATATCAGTCTTCATAATACAGGGTGTTGCACCCTTGTCACAAGTCCCTGTTTGCTTCAGAAATGTGTTTTCCTCCAGTTAAATCTGGTTCAGATGTTGGCAGACAAAGAAATGCATGCCTTTTGGTAGAATGTTAATGTCTTAACCCTTTGCATGAGCTCTGAGACAGTACTTGCAAATTTCCCAGTTATCAACAAGGCCAGGTCATCAGTGCAGCCTTGTGCACTGACCCTCCCTCTTGAGCCATGCAAGATGTCCATCCCTCACCAGGGTGCACAGTAGTGAGGACGAACCCCTCCCCTACAGACACCCTCAACCAATAACTCATTCGGGCTGTCACAGTTTTCTAGCTTCCAAGCGTCCATTTTATTACAGCCCAGTCCACCCCCTGCTGTTTACTTACCTTGTACATTGAAATGTGGTATTGTCAAATGGACCCTCTGTCCAGAAATATTTCCAGAGTGCTAAGCCCACCCTTGAGTGCCCTCTCAGTCTTGTAAAGAAGACTGAAGAGCTGTCTCTACGGACCTGCCGGTGTGGTATGCATGTTGTTGGGAGCACAATGGTTATTCCACCAAGGCTCTGTATTTTATATATCTATCCATGAGCCCTTTCATTGTTTTCAAGAGGAAAAGCTTGAAACTGATATGATGAAAATATTTTGCCTGAACATAACTCAAATGCCCAGGTTTAGGTATCATTACCAGTGACGTCCTCTGGGCCCTCTCGTGAGATAGACAAGAAGACGGCTTCCTCCCCTTGAGACTTAGAGTCATATGGAGTCTCCCAGCACATCTTCTGTTCTTATATGAATGTTGCAATGGGTTCTCCAAACCATATGCCTGCCCATTCACTATCAGGTTGTGTTCCTCAAAGAAGGCTGTGTGTCCCTCTTCCTAGCATCCTTTAAATATGCAGTCGGACCCCTCTTGCTCTTCCTTGCTGCCATTGAAAAGACATTTATGCCAACTTTCAAGTTTCTTATATTTTTCACCACTTCCAGCTTAGTAAAAGTTAAATTTGGATGTACAGACAGCCTTCCATTGCCTGTTTAATTTGGGAATTATCCATCCATTTTCATAAAATGAAGAATTCAACATTCTTTGTCATTAAATAAGAGTCATGTGAACAAGACAGCAGCATTAGTCTGGAGCATGTATGTTAACCATATTTTTGTTGTTATTAGGCTGAGATGTGTGTTTGGTGTGAAGTCAGCAGTACTGTTAATTTTTTCCTAGCCAATACCTGAAATGTCCTGTCTTTACTGTCTCCAAAATTTCAATATTTGTGGTATTATCAGTCCTATTACATATCAAATTTTCCATGTCTTGAATTAAATATGTGCATTTTAGGAAATATACTTTTTTGGAACCTTCTGAAATTATACACACACTAACCTTCTAACTACTCTAAGAGAGAGAGAGTTTGGTAATTTTGATTGCTTGCAGTGTGTCTACGCGTGTTAGCCTTGGACATTACCATGATAAATCTTTAATATTTCCATGTGGTATTGACCAATTTTATGCATTTTTATTTAAACAGCTGTTTACTTCCTTAGTACTTGTTATGTGAATAGCTACATGGTATAGCTGAAAGTGAAGATATAGATAGCTCCCTTTCTTTGCGGTACGAGTTCTGCAGCAACATGTTCAGTTGTTACCTGATGTTGGTGTTGTGCTTGGGCTACACACACATATTTGACTTGTAGGGTTTTTTTCCAAAGTTTAGAGTTGGAAGGAATGATTCTTGTGCTTCATTCAGTAATTTTTGATGAAAGTTGAAATACTATAACCTTGTGTCATTTCAGCAGAACACTAGTAGCCAGTAGGCCAGATCAGCTGAAACCATCACCAGTGGCAGCACGCAAAGTGTATGACCGATAGGAATCAATCTCTCCCCGTCTTGGTCGACGCAACATGAATCTTGTGCAGGGCAACCTCTTGGGCAAGCCAGGGTCCATGTGAGTAAAATTAAAACCTTGTCACTGGTGCGAAATTACCTTCTTTTCCAGTTGAATTGGTGGATTCCATCTTAATTTCTTGTTAGTTTTAAATTCTACTGTGTAGCTGAGCAGGAATGCTTTATTTCATGTTGATTTTTATGTTGTAGATGATGAACTCTCAACTTTTTATGGGTGTTTCTAGCTGCATACTAAAAGATGGTTGTCTCTATAGTAGTCTTTGATGTTACGATATTGAAGTTTGTAATCAACGTGATAATGCTGGTTAGCCTTATTATATGCAACACTGATAATGACTCAAAACCTTGTTATAGCCGTGTTTTAATTTTGGACAGATCATAGTGAGTGGTAGTGGAGATTGGAATTACTGAAATTGTCACAATGCTGTGAATTTCTTCAGAGGGACTTGGACTGACCTGTTTTATTTTTGTGTAGGGTCACATGTCAGAACCCCAAAATTAGGATTTTCATGCTAAATGAATGTAGACACGTGCCCCTTACAGTCAGCTTGCTAATGTAGTCCAAGCTTATCCTTTGCAATTGAAAAGTTTGGAATATGTCAGTGTACAGAATGAAATCACGTTGTAAAATTAGGTAATAAAGTTCATAATTGAAGTTATTATAGAGACCTATTTTTTTGTTGGTTCCTTTCTTGGGTCTCCAGAGGATTGTTATAACTTGGAAGGCCTGTATTATAATTTGTTTAGATACACACTCATTGAAAACCAGAATAGAAAATGTAATACCTTAAAGAAAGTTCTGTCTGCATTGATTTGTTATAACGTGTCCAGAATATACACAAAAGTTGTTATGAGTGTTCTGACCTTAAGATTTTCAGGTGGGAAATGGGAGGAAGGTGTAAAATATGAAATTTCTATGACTGATACAGAAATTATCTTCTCAAGTGACCATCTGTTTTGATAAGTGATTAAACCTCAATGTTTTGGAAGCTGCGTCTTTGCAGGCTGAGATGCACACAGCCGGTCACTCAGTCTCCAGAAAGTTGTATAAGAGGCAAATGTCTCATCACACAACGAAGAATCAGAACCCTTACCTCGTTCCCTGTCGCGAAATAAGCACCCACTACTTTACTCTCCCCTTTTAAAATAAGAAATCCTCACGTTACTTTCATGCTAAAAATTAAATTCTGGCTTATGGTGAACTGCTCAGTCATTGATCATCCATTACTAATCTTTGATCCTCTCTTTCTCTGTTTAATACCTGTAAGTAATGAGAAAAATAATCATTCTGAGTCCCCCCCCCAATATGGGCACCATCTTACTTTAAACACTAGAATATTCCGATGTTTTCATAGTTATGTAGCAACCAGGTAGATTATTGCACAGAATAGAAGCCGCTGTGATAAATTGTTTCCTTCCTTTCTTGATTTCTTATTGAAATATTTACGCAAAAGACATTAAGTTTCAAATATTATTTAAAATTTGGTATGCAACTATTCTTTTCATTATACATATTGCATTATTGTCAGTCCTGCTCTGAGGGACCCCTTTTCCTTCTGCTTTGATCTTTCCCACATAAATGCTTATCTGTTGTTTCGAAGCATTAATAAATACTCTGTCATGACGTTTGAATGTTATTGCACCAGAAGGCATGCTGATTTGAAGATTATTGTTATGGTCACACTTTCAAGTCATTGTGTGTGTTTATGTAGGATTATTTTTGCATTTCACGTCGGTGTTTTTAACCAATAACTATTTGTAATACATGTGTAAAAATTGAAATCTCATGCTATAATAATTAAAATACCGAATAATAAGTAGTTTTCCGTGTGGCTGTCATCCATGAAATTCAACATACCTGGATTTGATATTTTAAAATTACATTTTTTTGTGAAGGAACTTAAAGGAAATGAACATCTTGGCACAGCTGAATACTAGCACATACATTTGGATTTGCACAATTTCACTTGTGCTCTCTCGCTCTCTCTCTCTGACATATCATATATACTTAAATCTTAGTGTCTGACCAGTCCAGAGCCAAAATTTTGTAAAACAGCAGAGATGAAGTTGCTAAGAAGACAGCACAGACTCCATTGTTAAATGTTAAAATCCGGGTCACTTTAGCTATAAAGATAACTGGCCAATTCAGTCATAAGTTTCTTGAATCAACGGATGTCGGTGACAGTGCCTAATTTGTATCTTGTGTACATCATCATGAGCGATGATATCAAGGATAGCTTTTATGAAGAATTGGAATCAGTATTTGATACATTTGGCAAGTATCACATGAAAATTCTGCTAGGAGATTTCAATGCAAAAATTGGGAGGGAGGATATCTTCAAACCCACAATAGGCAGCGAGAGTCTCCATGCACTTAGTAATGATAACGGTCTTAGAGCAGTAACCTTCGCTACGTCAAAAGATTTAATTGTAAAAAGTACAAAATTTCCACACCGTGATGTTCATAAATACACTTGGACTTCTCCAGATGGCAGAACACACAATCAAATAGATCATGTTTTAGTAGATAAGAGAAGGCAGACAAATGTAATTGATGTGAGATCATTCAGAGGAGCAGATTGCGACACTGATCATTATCTGGTGGTAGCAAAAGTGAGGGAGCGGCTTTCAGTAAGTAGACGAACTAAACAAAATTGTGACACAGAAAGATTTGATTTGAAAAAATTAAGTGAGGGAGAGGCAAAGGAACAATATCAAGTTGAAATTTCGAATAGGTTTCAAATTTTAGAGGCAAATGAGGATAATGAAAGTGTGGACATCAACAGGGAGTGGGAAAATGTCAGAAACTGCATCAAAATTTCAGCAAAAGAGAAACTAGGATACTACAGGAGAAAGCAAAATAAACCGTGGTTTGATGAAGAATGTTCAAAATTAATAGATCGAAGGAAGCAAACAAAATTTCAATGTTTGCAGAACCCAAACAAAACAAATGCGGATAATCTATGTAACGTGAGACGTGAGGCTAGTAGAACCTTTAGGACTAAGAAAAGGGAATACCTGAAGGGCAAAATTGCTGAACTTGAGACAAATAATAAGGAAAAAAACATCAGAGACCTGTACAGAGGCATTAATAACTTTAAGAAAGGATATCAACCCCAGACCAATTTGGTAAAGGATGATAGTGGCAAGTTGCTTGCAGATCCAATAAAAATTGTGAATAGGTGGAAAAATTTCTTTAGCGAGCTCTTAAATGTTCATGATACTGGTGATATTAGACAGATTAAAATGCATACAGCTGAACTGTTGGTGCCAGAACCTAGCTTAGATGAAGTGGAACTAGCCATTGGGAAGTTGAAAAGTTATAAATCTCCAGGAATTGACCAGATTCCGGCCGAATTAATTAAAGCAGGTGGCAAAGGGTTGCATATGAGGATCCATAAGCTTATTCAGTTAATTTGGGATAAGGAAGAGATGCCACAACAGTGGAAGGAATCCATAATTATTCCTATTCATAAGAAGGGGGACAAGACTGAGTGTGGTAATTACCGAGGAATATCGCTGCTATCAACCTCATACAAAATTCTATCCAACATTCTTTTGGCAAGGTTAACCCCATATGCGAATGAAATTATTGGGGATCATCAGTGTGGGTTCAGACGAAACAGATCAACGATTGATCAGATCTTTTGCATTCGTCAGATACTAGAGAAAAAATGGGAGTTCGGTGGGACCGTACATCAGTTATTTATAGATTTCAAAAAAGCCTATGACTCTGTGAAGAGAGAAGTGCTATATAATATTCTTATTGAATTTGGTATACCAAAGAAGCTAGTGGGTCTAATAAAAATGTGCTTAAATGAAACCTGTAGCAAAATTCGAGTAGGTAAATATGTATCTGAGACATTCCTCATCAAGAACGGTCTAAAACAAGGAGATGCTTTGTCTCCCTTGCTCTTTAACTTTGCGCTAGAATACGCCATCAGGAAGGTCCAAGGTAGGCAGGAGGGTTTGCAATTGAATGGGACACATCAGCTATTGGCATATGCTGATGATGTTAATTTATTGGGGGACGATATAAATACAATAAAGAGGAACGCAGAAGTTTTACTAGAGGCTGGTAGACAAGTGGGGCTGGAAGTAAATTCAGAAAAAACTAAGTACATGTTAGTATCTCGTCATCAGAAGACAGGCGGGCAAAATTATCTTAGGGTGGCTAATAAATCCTTTGAAAGGGTTACAAAGTTCAAATATTTGGGAACAACAATAACAAATCAAAATGATACTTGTGAGGAAGTTAGGAGGAGACTAAATTCCGGAAATGCTTGCTACTTCTCAATCCAAAATATTTTGTCTTCCCGTCTGATTTCTAAGAACCTGAAAATTAAAGTATACAAAACAATAATCTTGCCTGTTGTTTTGTATGGGTGCGAAACATGGTCTCTCACTCAGAGGGAGGAACACAGATTGCAGGTGTTTGAGAATCGGGTGTTGAGGAGGATATTTGGGCCTAAGAGGGAAGACGATGGGGCGTGGAGAAAACTGCACAATGACGAGCTTAAAAATCTGTACTGCTCCCCCAGTATTGTGAGGGTGATTAAGTCGAGAAGAGTGAGATGGGCGGGACATGTAGCGCGCATGGATGGGACAAGAGGTGTGCACCGGGTACTGGTTGGGAAACCTGAAGGGAAGAGACCGCTGGGGAGACCTAGACGTAGATGGGAGGATAATCTCAGGCGGGATCTATGGGAGATAGGAGTTGAAGGAAACTGGATTTTGTTGGCCCAGGACAGGGTCCGGTGGAGGGCTTTGGTTAATTCGGTGATGAACCTTCGGGTTCGGTAAGCCATCTAGTTAGTTAGTTAGTACATCATCATGGTTCAGCAGGCATGGCAGAAGAGTTTTTACTTCGCTTTGCTTCCTGTTACCCACTCCCAAAGCCAATGAAGATTGTCAGGTGGTACAGAACTGAACTGGAAATCATTCCTCCATTGATGGTGCATCATCTGTTTTCGCTGCACCATTTGTGAGATGTAGAAAAAAACTTGCCTATGGCAGAAGTCTGAAGTTAACGTGGTTGGTTTTTTGTGTCAAGAGCGTGATGCAGGATATTTCAGCTTGCTGCCAATGAGATGTTTTCACATTTAGTTTAGTTTATAAAGTAATGTTACAAATTAATGTAATTTAGGTGCAATTTGCAAAGATAATGCTGCAATAAATTATATTACTGTTCAACACAAAAAATCTTAATTTCCATCAGCTTTGATGGTACATAGGTTGTTATGCAATATAATATTCCCATTGGCCAATATTCTGTTATTTGCATTTATGACACTGCATAATTTTCACTTTGTGCATTAAACCATGGCCTTGCAAAACCTGACCTATGTCCAGTTTCAGTATGGCCTGCAAGAGCTCATAATTCATATTAATGTATTGAATATCTTGTGTCTATATTTTGTTTTCTTGTTCTGGTCATGAAGTTCTTCAAGTTATGCAAAAGGCTTAGATGTGTGGCACTCACAGGAAATACACCAAATGTTTATGAAGAAGTTCTTTTTTGAGACTTTGTCATGATGTGGTCCTCTGTAGAAGACGAGGAAGATACGTTATAATTCCATTCTCAAGAATATTTTTTTAAGCTCATCATTTAGGGATTTTAAATATAAGTTCTTGTCAGATGTAATCTTCTCTCTTAAAGATTCTAGTAATTAATATGAAATAAAACTGTTGCATGAATATGTAATTACTCTATCTGGCAGTTTGCTACTGTTTGTACAATTCAGAATTTAAGAAGATTTTCGCACAACTAACAAGAGGAGGAAGAACAGTTCCAATTATTATTTATATTCATACAGAAGAAATGGGCAAAATCTTTACAAATATCTTTGAAACTTATTGTTATAGATAACACTACAAATGCAGATATTTAAGGATAACAGATTTTTGTTTTGAAATTAACAATGCCCGTCAGATGAGCAGGCCTGTGATAAGCTTGTGGGTAAGAAAACCTGATAAATTCAAACACATGTTAAGTTTTCCCTCTGTAACACTGCAGGCATTCTGCTGGTGATAAAGGAAAACGCATCTCAAGTCCATCAGAAATGTGATTTGAAATCATTATCCAGTTCAGATGTGCTGTCAGTATCATACCATATTGATCAGAAGATTCTCCATTGTTTCTGAGTCATGAAGGGAAATTGGAATTATGAGCTATCAGTGTGTACTTGTTAAGAACATTTGCTTGTTTTCCTGCTGGCAGATAACAATGTTTTTGGTTTTCCACCACTTTATTTGAAAACATCAAGTTTTTTGGTGCAGAACCATCAGTTCCTGAACTATTGCCACCATATAGGTCTGAAGTCACGCATTTGTCTTGTCCTTCAGCCAATTATTGAACAGTGTCTGTATGAGTTGGTATGACGTAGAAATTTAGACGATACATATGTTCTCATAGATCTGATATCTTAACATACATAACACCGAGGAAGCTATTTTAAATCTTGTTTGTCCGTATCATGTGATCCTTCCATATGGCACGTCCATTTCCTTGAGAAACAGCCGACAGCTGAGAGGCCAGCATCTTGTGCCAGGTGATTGGTTTCATTTTAAATCTGTGTAATATTTTTGTGCATGTTTTCAAATTTTCATTTTTCTTGCAGATCTGCATCTGTGTTGCTGTCGTTCATGTTGGCTTTACTAATTTATACTTGTTATGCAGTTTGTTGAATCTTTAGAGTTGCTTTTAATCATGACTACACTGAGTACGTGAAGCACAAAATTTGCCATAGAAAATTCTACATTGGAGAAAAGAAGGGCTTGTTATCAGTGTATTCATATTTTAATATCTGCTATAAGTGTCACCTCTAAGTAAAGTAATTTAGCATTCTGTTACAATGGGTGTCATAGGTGTAAAGTATAACCGTAATGTTACTATAAAACAAAGCCACAAATATGTTTAATTTTATAATTTTAACAGCTTTCATGGCAGCTGAATGCGATGAAGTCTTCTTAGGAGATCAGGCATGTGAGAATGTGATTAATATCCAATGTTTTAGAGGCTTCCTATTCTTCTATTATCAGGGTTGATATGATGGCCTATTGTATTTGTACTTACAGCTCTTAGAGCCCAGTGTCCTTGTCCTTATCTTAGAGTACTACAGCAGCGATACAGTGACAGGAGTTTGGAACTCGGTCATCTCGTAATCTCTGTTTCTTAATCTGTACAATTTCGGATGATTGGTGCCATTGCTTCTTCCCTCTACTTCTCTTAAATGGTCAGTAGCTGTATTCCATGATTGACTTTGAGTGAATTTGATGTCTGTTTAAATCATTGGAGCGTGACCATGTCTTGATGGCCTCCTTCACAAAGGAATCCATGTAGCTAATACAATGGTGCCCTTGAAATTGTTACAATCCATAGCCTCCGTGCTGTTGTCCAGTTGGTACAGACATGTCCTTTTGCATGGTTCTTGCACCGTGTCTCAGTGGCTCAGTCCATCTCTGCAATGTAAACTTACCACATGTACATGGAATGCAGTATGTGCCTGGGGCATTGAGGTATAGATTATCTTTTACCAGTTTCAACAGATATACATTATTTTGGTTTAAATATGTACAGTTCTTTAAGAATAACCATGCCAAAAGCATGCAGATCTTGTCAGAAGTGCCCTGCATATATTGTGGTTATGCCTGCCAGCTTCTCCAACTGTAAATAAGGTCTCTTTATGGAAATGAGGGCACAGTATTTGTCTGATTTTAAGGTGAGACATCCTTTTGTAATATTATAAATTAAAATACCGTTGCCATCTGCACAACAAATGTGCTTGCATTGTAATGAGTCTCAATTTCTTGCTTGTTCTTTACAAAGATGGATTTATTAAACACTCAATTGTAATTAATACGAACTTCTTCTTGACTGCATTCAAAGCAACTGAAGGAATATCACTCGAAATTATCGTTCTCCAGTAGTTACTTTTCATGTCTTTCAGTTTGTCGGTCTCTAAATCACATTTGTTCTCTTGACCACTGCTCGTATTTACATACCTCACATCGTTCTTCTGTCTTTGTCTGTTTCTGGTAGCTATTTGATTCACGTTGCACCTCACACTTAGGTTGTTGTTCTTACAACAAATATACCCTGTCCCTCAACTACGCTCGCCTTTTATAAGTGCATATAAGTTCTGGTCTGTCCTAGAGGCCTGTGGAACCTTCCACTTGCCAGTTGATAAGAAGGAAGGCTTCTAGTTATTCTCTTGTGTTCCACATTGTGTTACTACATTTTGCAGTGCAGTTTTAATAGATTTACGAGCTCGGTAAGGGCAGGCTGGTTTTAATGTATGGGTTCATCCCTCAATACAGTTTTGCTAAAATGGCTTTTCTGCTTCTTTCTCCATTGTCTTGAATGAGAAATGTGCTGGATTGATTTGGTGATAAGCATTAATCTCTTTGAAACTTGTTTTCCCAGGCTGTGGTATAAATGTAATTTTCATTTGTCTCCGGGCCCTATGAATATATCGATATGCCAGACAGGCTCTGAGAATATGTAAGACAACTGTGAGTCTAGATGCGCTGTCCCATGCTCCAAAAGTGAAATTATAGTTTAATATTTCCTGCCAGTTAAATTGGTGAAAATGTCCTTATTGCCATTATCATGCACTAGTTACCCTACAGTGTACTGAATTTGAAAGACATTTGTAGCTCAGAGTAAGTTCTTGAAAGAACAATTACAGTAAACTTTGTCCATCGTGGTGTTCTGGTGTACGATACCATGTGTACGTGGAGGTAGTATCAACAGTTTAGAGGAGCTTATCGTTGGGGAAGTTTGTTATCTAACCTAGAAGTCCACCATGGAACCATGGACATATTTGCTGCAATGACAGTCTCATGTCTCATTATGTGAACTGTGTGTAGACATACTGATCTGTGGTTGGGATGGACGTCTTGGTAAGGAGGGTATTAGTTCCTTTGACAAGGTAAGGGACTTGCATTTTTCAAATGAAACTTAGCACAGAGCATGCATAGTTGGGCAGTTCATTGTCTGTCAGCAGAATGCATTTGCATCTTTTCGTCAGTGGAACAAGCTGTACATGACAGGCCAAGGAACAATTAGCATTAATAACAGGTAACAGTTCTGTATAGCTTTACCTCAGTTTTGCTTTTGTTTTGATGTGCTTGAATACCAAGGCCACAGTGGAAGTACCGAAGTCTGGGACTTTTCTGTTGTTTAACTTGTGTTGTTCATGTAACAGTTGTATTTTGCTATTATTTATGTTGTACTGATACAAGAGTTTTATTTCATGTTACTATCTTATATGCCATGTGTAGAATCAGTAATCTCATAAGAGAAGTGGCACATGTGGCATCTGGTTACTGAGATATGAGATAGGTTTGCCCAAATTGTAGTACAATTGTTATGAAGATACACTATCTATAGAAGACAGTGCAATAAAACAGGGAAACGTTTTCCAATGCTGGCTTTTTATGTAGCTTCTTTGGTTTTATTTATGTTACCATATTTTTAGATAATATTCTTCAAGTGTATAGAATTGATGGTTAAGCAGTCTTGCTTTGTTTTCTTTTAAGACTGGTATAGCCATTTGTGTTACATGTAAAAAGTTAAGCTTTATGCATAGGAAATAATGAAATTGTTGGCAATAATGTAAGACTTACAATTTTTCATAAAATCCACATAGAGATGATATAAATATTACCACATATATCACTTAACAAGAATTAAACACTATTACTGCTTTTATAATGGCAACTCAGGATGCATTTAAGATAATAACTCAAGGACCAAAATAGCTTTTAGAATTAGTGCAGTGTTGTGTCATTTTGTCTTATTTTTAATTTTGTGTTCCTGCAGTTCATGGGCATGTGAGTGCTGTGTATTTACTTGCATCTTTTATATACTAATATTTTTGGTTCCATCATTGTTGTTTGTGTATATGTTTACAATGAAACAATTAAAAGGGTGTAAATTTATCAAGTGTGTTTTAAGTTATATATTATTAATCTTTGAATGTGAAATTTTTACTTGAAAATAAGGTGAAAACCCATGTGAGTCTAGTTTCTCAGTTGAATTTGTGTTACATACTCAAACCACCCCCCCACCCCTGGAAAGGAAACTGTTCATTATAAGAAAATATGTGTGCCTGCCATCCTTAAGATCTGTGACTTGAGCTTCAAAAATATGCCAATTTTAAAAATATATATAGCATTTAATTCAGGTAATCTAGTAATTTGTCGGCAAGTAGTATAAGATTCGTTAAGTATTCTTCAACTGAATCAACTTGCAGTTCACATTCTCGTAATGTGCACACAACTGAGGAAAGTGTATTCCGTACCGGAATACACAATATCCTCGTGTGTTCTCTGCAACATGCATTTAGAGGAATTAAATTTGTTCAATAATTTCTACTTTGTCCGCCAGGCTACAGCATCTCATTGTCTACCTCATGACTTCCATCATTCTGTTATCACTGATGCTCGTAGAATATTCAAAAATATGATTTTGAGGTCATACAGAATAGCACAACCTCCACATCAAATTTCATCCCAATCCATCCAATGGTTCTGTGGTAGAATCGACTGGATGGGCAGACAGACAGAGTCAACCCATAATGTGTTCTCCCTATGCACTTCATGCAAAGAGCACATAATAACTTATAATTATGTATTTCTTATAGTTATTTTTGTGAGTTTCACAGTTGTGTAATAATGCCTATTGATTAGGAGAGTGTGGTGAAGTGTATTTAAAGATGAGATTGAATTGATGCTATTACTAAGACAGATAATGAATGCTTAACATGTATGTTTCTAACCAGGTTGAGAATCTCATTACTGATGTAAATTTTGTACAAACATAACAGCGTGTTTTCCTTTCAGTGATTGTGCCATCCGTTTCTGGAAGCTTTGCAGCCACGATGACATATCTCCGGATGCCGGTGATGACATCTGAAACCCTGCTAACTTTCAGAGACTAATCTGGTGTCCATCGCCTTACAGTCAACATCACAGCATCATCGTGTGTGCAGCATTTCATGAGGTGACTTGTCTCATACTGATCTCACATTGTTGCTGCATGCAAGAAACCAAGAAGTCCATTGTGATGTGTTGTGAACAAAAGATTTTTTGGGACCACATTAATACTCATTATGTTCCACTGTTACCTTCTGAAAAATTTTAAAAGTTAGAAACAACTGCAAGGTTGTGTGATTTGGATTATATTAATTTTGTAACTAAAACACAAATATTCTCTTTTAGATGATTTTAATAACTGTAACATACCGTTTTAATTGTTATTTTTAAATTTTAGCATCTATATTATAGAATTACTAATAAAATAATTTTATTTGTATAGAATGCTGATAATTCATATGCAGAAGTCCATAACAATACTTTATATTATTTGTATAGATGCGCTAGACTAAGAGTGATACTCTGGTCCTCCAGGTTGGGGGTTGGGTGTAGGGCTAACAACCTTTCACCTTTAAAAAAATATGTGTTACGAAAAAATCAACCAAGCCTCGGATCAGGACGGACTCTTTGGCACGACCACAGCAATTGAAAAAGGACATGAGATTTGGTACTTGGAACATTAGGAGCCTCTATAGGGCTGGGGCACTGAAATCAGTGTGTAGGGAATTAGGGAATTATAAGTTAGACTTAGTGGCAGTGCAGGAAGTGCGATGGGAGGGGGAGGGCACGATCCCAGTGGACAATTTTACATTTTTCTATGGAAAGGGGAATGACAATCATCAGCTAGGGACGGGTTTTTTTGTTCATAGCAGAATTAGGGCAGCAGTTAAGAGAGTAGAATTTGTTAGTGACAGGTTGTCTTACGTAATTTTGGAAGGACGTTGGTGCGACATCATTGTCCTTAATGTTCATGCCCCAACTGAAGACAAAAGCGATGATATCAAGGATAGCTTTTATGAAGAATTGGAATCAGTATTTGATACATTTGGCAAGTATCACATGAAAATTCTGCTAGGAGATTTCAATGCAAAAATTGGGAGGGAGGATATCTTCAAACCCACAATAGGCAGCGAGAGTCTCCATGCACTTAGTAATGATAACGGTGTTAGAGCAGTAACCTTTGCTACGTCAAAAGATTTAATTATAAAAAGTACAAAATTTCCACACCGTGATGTTCATAAATACACTTGGACTTCTCCAGATGGCAGAACACACAATCAAATAGATCATGTTTTAGTAGATAAGAGAAGGCAGACAAATGTAATTGATGTGAGATCATTCAGAGGAGCAGATTGCGACACTGATCATTATCTGGTGGTAGCAAAAGTGAGGGAGCGGCTTTCAGTAAGCAGACGAACTAAACAAAATTTTGACACAGAAAGATTTGATTTGAAAAAATTAAGTGAGGGAGAGGCAAAGGAACAATATCAAGTTGAAATTTCGAATAGGTTTCAAATTTTAGAGACAAATGAGGATAATGAAAGTGTGGACATCAACAGGGAGTGGGAAAATGTCAGAAACTGCATCAACATTTCAGCAAAAGAGAAACTAGGATACTACAGGAGAAAGCAAAATAAACCGTGGTTTGATGAAGAATGTTCAAAATTAATAGATCGAAGGAAGCAAACAAAATTTCAATGTTTGCAGAACCCAAACAAAACAAATGCGAATAATCTATGTAACGTGAGACGTGAGGCTAGTAGAACCTTTAGGACTAAGAAAAGGGAATACCTGAAGGGCAAAATTGCTGAACTTGAGACAAATAATAAGGGAAAAAAACATCAGAGACCTGTACAGAGGCATTAATAACTTTAAGAAAGGATATCAACCCCAGACCAATTTGGTAGAGGATGATAGTGGCAATTTGCTTGCAGATCCAATAAAAATTGTGAATAGGTGGAAAAATTTCTTTAGCGAGCTCTTAAATGTTCATGATACTGGTGATATTAGACAGATTAAAATGCATACAGCTGAACTGTTGGTGCCAGAACCTAGCTTAGATGAAGTGGAACTAGCCATTGGGAAGTTGAAAAGTTATAAATCTCCAGGAATTGATCAGATTCTGGCCGAATTAATTAAAGCAGGTGGCAAAGGGTTGCATATGAGGATCCATAAGCTTATTCAGTTAATTTGGGATAAGGAAGAGATGCCACAACAATGGAAGGAATCCATAATTATTCCTATTCATAAGAAGGGGGACAAGACTGAGTGTGGTAATTACCGAGGAATTTCGCTGCTATCAACCTCATACAAAATTCTATCCAACATTCTTTTGGCAAGATTAACCCCATATGCGAATGAAATTATTGGGGATCATCAGTGTGGGTTCAGACGAAACAGATCAACGATTGATCAGATCTTTTGCATTCGTCAGATACTAGAGAAAAAATGGGAGTTCAGTGGGACCGTACATCAGTTATTTATAGATTTCAAAAAAGCCTATGACTCTGTGAAGAGAGAAGTGCTATATAATATTCTTATTGAATTTGGTATACCAAAGAAGCTAGTGGGTCTAATAAAAATGTGCTTAAATGAAACCTGTAGCAAAATTCGAGTAGGTAAATATGTATCTGAGACATTCCTCATCAAGAACGGTCTAAAACAAGGAGATGCTTTGTCTCCCTTGCTCTTTAACTTTGCGCTAGAATACGCCATCAGGAAGGTCCAAGGTAGGCAGGAGGGTTTGCAATTGAATGGGACACATCAGCTATTGGCATATGCTGATGATGTTAATTTATTGGGGGACGATATAAGTACAATAAAGAGGAACGCAGAAGTTTTACTAGAGGCTGGTAGACAAGTAGGGGCTGGAAGTAAATTCAGAAAAAACTAAGTACATGTTAGTATCTCGTAATCAGAAGACAGGCGGGCAAAATTATCTTAGGGTGGCTAATAAATCCTTTGAAAGGGTTACAAAGTTCAAATATTTGGGAACAACAATAACAAATCAAAACGATACTTGTGAGGAAGTTAGGAGGAGACTAAATTCCGGAAATGCTTGCTACTTCTCAGTCCAAAATATTTTGTCTTCCCGTCTGATTTCTAAGAACCTGAAAATTAAAGTATACAAAACAATAATCTTGCCTGTTGTTTTGTATGGGTGCGAAACATGGTCTCTCACTCAGAGGGAGGAACACAGATTGCAGGTGTTTGAGAATCGGGTGTTGAGGAGGATATTTGGGCCTAAGAGGGAAGACGATGGGGCGTGGAGAAAACTGCACAATGACGAGCTTAAAAATCTGTACTGCTCCCCCAGTATTGTGAGGGTGATTAAGTCGAGAAGAGTGAGATGGGCGGGACATGTAGTGCGCATGGATGGGACAAGAGGTGTGCACCGGGTACTGGTTGGGAAACCTGAAGGGAAGAGACCGCTGGGGAGACCTAGACGTAGATGGGAGGATAATCTCAGGCGGGATCTATGGGAGATAGGAGTTGAAGGAAACTGGATTTTGTTGGCCCAGGACAGGGTCCGGTGGAGGGCTTTGGTTAACTCGGTGATGAACCTTCGGGTTCGGTAAGCCATCTAGTTAGTTAGTTAGTTAGTATAGTCTCTAGTTGCAGTTAGTATAATGAAAAAAGTTCAGACATAATTTATATTCCATAACATGGAATTTATTTACATCTCATCTGCTTCAGTCTGGTATAAAGTAAATACATAAATGAGGTGTCTTCATAAAGCTGACACATGTGGCTCTTAACCCATTGGCTTACTGTTGTTCCTTTTGTTTGTGTACCAAAATTAGTATTTATTTTTTAAATTGTGAACATGGGTACCTTCCCCAGAACATAATTTGTTTTCTTTCAAAGAAAAGTATTTTTTTATCTGTCTTACCTTTTACGGAAAAAAGCTTGCATTATATCTGTGTATTTCAGTTGATGAATTATACATGGGTCTTCCATTTTCATAAGTTGGTGCTGGTGAACAAAGATGTGGCATTATACAAACAGTTTTAAAATTATTGCAGTAGAATGCGGTGGTTACATGTAACACCATTTTTATAAACAAGAATAAATCACTTTTAATGTTCATGCAGCTACAAAAAAATAGTAATATAGTGGGCAAATAAATTTTGCAAGAATTAATGTCAAGACGGTAGCTTTAAAGAAGTATGAATTCTGTTTTTAAGACCAATCAAACAAATGTTTTGAACCAAATTATTTTTTAGTGCTAGGCAGCCTACATTTCTTGAATTGAGCATAAATCTCTAAGTATTTTAATATAAGGAAAAATATCTGGATTTGTTTGAGCATTAAAATACTAGAATCAGAGGTTTCTGGATGCTGTGGGTCAAACTAACTTCTCTTAAGGTTGGCTGTGACTTGCAGGCTGTCCATATAGAAAACTTTGGTTTGAATAAATTGAGGTGACATGTCCCACTGAAGAATTATTTGAGCCATACCATAGAAAGGAAATGTCTAGCCATTCTGAGAACAGTGACCTCATAACTTCTTTTTATTTTCTTTTGTTTTAATGAAAAGAAATATCGCTGAGTAGACCATGTTGGCCTTGGGAAAAATAATTTGGAGGATAAAGCACTCATGCACATACCAAGTTAATTTTGTCCAAGTAATATTTCATTTAAATGAGACCATTTTGTTCACGTAGCAGAGTGGAAATGATGTTACATTGTAAACTTATATCGTTCATTCTTGCTTGTGGGCGTTCACAACACTTTGGTTTCCAGAAATGAAGTGCCTCTCCGAATAATAAAGGTTCTGGGTGAGGTTACTGACAGTTAACTGAACTTAATGAGGTTCAAGTTGGTTGTGCCTTGTGAGAGAATTGTGATATTTATACCATACCTTGTGTTTATGTGCTGTGTTAATATATTGCAGTCTTAAATACCTCAGACATATTATAAATAATAGATCTGTTTCAAGTCTGATTTTATTATTGAGTAATATGATTTTGGAAGCTTTTGTCATTTATTTAACTTCCTATATTAGCATACAAGACATACTTGTTTTATTGTAGTAAATATTAAATCATTTTTAAGTGTTCAGATTTTGATTTTAATCACGTAGGTTATTAATCTCCATCATCTGCTTAGATTGTGTGGCCTCAAGTGACTTTGGTAAAAATTTTATGAGGTTAATTAGGAAATATCTACACAGAAGAAATAGTAGTTGATTTCAAGGCTTTGTCCTAAATATGCCTGAAAATACCGGGGAAGACTAAAAATACGACAGAAGAGCCCCAGCATAGCAGGATAGATTTCTTTTTTGTGTGTCCATAATATGAATTCTTAGAAGTTAGGATTTCAGGTTCCAGTGATGGATTGTAAGTTTCAAAGTTTTGGCAATAGATTGTTATACTTTAATTGGCTTTGTGCATGCTATATATTAATTTAGAGTGTCAAATTATATTAATAACCATTACACAAAAAATTTTGAATTTTAATAATAAATTAAATAGTTTTTGGCTAAATTGGGATGATGAAAATGTCTGTTTGAAGATCACATACAAATTTTCATGTAATAGAAATCAGATGTTGCTCAGTTACATGAAAATTTCTTTATTTTTATCATGGAAGTATGTATTTATTAATTTCAAAGAATTTGAATTGAAGATAAAAATAAAAAGAGATTTACATTAATGCATACTACATGGCAACAGTTGAGTGGGTGATTTATGAACGCTACTTATATTTTCAGTGCTTTTAAGGGCAAATGTAAGTTTTTAACATTAGCTTAATTTTCTGTGGAAAGGCCTGATTTACAAGTTAGGATTGTTGTAAATTGGCTTCTAATAATGAAACTCATGTGATTGATTAGCGTCAAGACACGATGTTTGCGACATGACGCAAAGAAAGGAGCACAGTTGAAACGAATGAGATTATGTAAACCGCCGCACACCGGTCTGAGTCATGATACTGACGTCAGCTTCATGCTGCAGACACGTTGAGCAAGACTCGGCATGTTCCTTTTCTGTGCGTCAAGACTGAGACATCTGTACTCAAGGAACAGCACAGTGTACGTTATCGACATGAGTGAAGAGTAAACAAATATTAAAATAGTGCAGACGGTTGAGAAACTCTCCGAAGAAGTTCCTTACAGGATTCTGGGGGACATTCGATAATAAGACTGGAATTTCACCGGATCGTTTAACAAGTCGCGCGCTAAAACATACGCACCATGCTGAGCACACGACTCATTAAAGTCATGAATCCACTTCCTTTTCCATCTTTTACGTAATTTAAGCCACATGTACAATAAAATATCTTCCTCACTGGACGACGTCATGTCATCAACTAGAGAAGATGTGATAAGACGCAGATACGTGCTACTTAGGTGTGCGGACTCGAGTCTGAATCACGAATGAAGCAAGACTGCGTCTTTTGTCTCATGTCTTGACGCAGTTGGTGTGCGGCCGCCCTTAGACCTCCGTAAGTCGTTTTAATGCCTGCTTGAAAGTGTACAATAAATTAACCCTCAGTTTCGTGATGGCAAAATTTTCGAAACGAAAAGAATTTGGTTTACCTACAAGAATACGTGATCTATCTAAACCAAACACTGGCCGTGACGTCCTGCTTAACTCATTTAGGTCATACATCATTTAATATATTCTTTGTCTCACCTGTTGCCGAACCACGGTGATCATTTGCTGCTGACGGGTTTGTTACTCTGTGAGATTATAGCAGCCGACATTTAAAATTTGTATAAGCTCATAATACTGTCTTCACGTACTCTAACGCAGTGCAGTTATTATAACTCCGATATATGATCGTATTAAACCTATCTTAACAAGTAATCGTATTCAGTATTTCATGAAGAGAGATGAATACGAATACAGTATTTAATTTTTAAAGTGGATGTGTGGAAACAGAAACGAAACGAAAGACTGTTCACTCAACATGGGACTATCGTGTGCAAACGCCTCTATACGACACTTCAGAGAAAGTTCTAATACTTGGGAACTCCTCTGCGTCGTTGAAATGATTCAAGGGTAAGTGACTTTAAAATGTTCTGGGGTTTGTGGCTGTATGTGATGTTATAACCGCCTCCATTTAAATTTTGCTACAGCTCGAATACAGTCTTTCTTCAATTTAACACAGCACAGTTATTATGAATAGAATTTATTTACATTTCACACATCCTCCATGGGCCCAAGCCGAGGATATAGAAGATGTCATAGCACAACTTACAGTACTTGTCTCTAATACAGATAGTGTCTCCTATCTCACTCCTACTCCGCAGAGGAATTTATCTCAACCAAAAATTCTCAGTTACTATAAATAAAGTAAACAATAGTGGTTATGCTTTCTTGTGTATTTATTTTTGTAATAATGCTACAGCTGACTGTAAATTACTGTTATAACTATATAATTTGTATTTATATTAGAAACAATTATTGTATTTGTGCTGTGATATGTTTTACACTCTTGTCTTAGGCCTATGACTGATCTGTTGGAATGTACCTAAATTATATTCTAGTCAACATTTAACATTTCCACAGTATCTGAAATTCAAGGCAAAAGGGGCAGTCAGGGCAGACTTCTGGTCTGCTTCCATTGATGTGAGTACCACTGGTACTTCTGTAGAAGAGGGGTGTCAAATTTTTATGTCTTAGCTACAGGCAAAGGGCTGTGAGCCCATTCTCTATCTGTATGATATGGAGTACACACCTCAAGAGAATTTTAAAAAAATTAGTGGCATAGAAGTGAGACATAACATAAATTCTTATAGCTTTGTTCAATTTTGGGTCCGCAGTAGAAATCAGGTCCATGATGAAATTAAGAGTAGAACACATTCGGGGACCGCTTGTTTTTATTCAATTCAAAAACTGTTGTCATCTTGTTTATTATCCTAAACACTAAAGATCAGGATTTATAAAATAATAATTTTGCCTGTTGTCTTGTATGGTTGTGAAACATGGACTCTTACCTCGAAGGAAAAACGTAGATTACAAGTGTTTGAAGCCAGAATGCTCAGGATGATATTTGGACCCAGGAGGAAGAAATAAGTGGGCAATTTAGAATATTACTTAGCGAGGAGCTGCATGAATTGTACAGGTCACCCAGAATAGTGAAATCTAGGAGGTTCTGATGGGCTGGACATGGAGCACGCAAGGGGTGTATACAGAATTTTGGTGGTGAATTCTTTTTAAAAACAACCACTGGGCAGACCAAGAAGTAGATGGTAGGTGGGCTGTGAGGACGGCAAATGGATGGAGTTGGCTCAGGATCGTGGCCGGTGACAGGCTTTGGTGCTACGTTATTGGACTTGAAGGTTCTACTACCAGGGTGTTAGTTATGTAGGCAGATAGGCGGCGTGTGTTGTCCCGTTTACTGTATTGTGCTGCTACCTACCTCCAGTGATAGTAAAATTACTATAAGACGATCGATCTGGCGGTAGCATCTATTATTAATTGACGGCATGTGCCGCTGCCAAGATCTTGGTCGGTAACAACGGTAGCCACCATCAAACTTGCCCTCATTCTCTTCACAACACATTCAATCATTTTAAAGTCGGCGTATGTTCCTCTGCAGTCCGGGTGACCAGGCTTTGAAAATGTGAGTTTTCAGGTTCTCACGATGGCAGGTTTGGAGTCTGCCGCGTAGTCTGGTAGAAACTGACCGACGATTCAGGGCGATGCCACAGGCAAGCTTCCTGTAACCCGTGGTCACTTCTGGAATTTTGGAGTAGGGCTTACGCAGATCGTTAACATTCCATGTCGTCGTTTTCTGGTTTTGGTTGTTTGCCATTCTGTAGCCAGAATGTGAAGCTTTTGTGGCAGGATTTCGAAAGCATCCGGTCTTAACCATTTTTCGAGTACGGCTTCTCTTACTGGGCGAGGACATAAATATCACAAACAGAAACACAGAAGCCCTACGAAATACCAGTAAGGATGTTCGTCCAGAATTAAACACAGAGGAAACGTCGTATTTTCATGTCTCGTCGTCATACTACAAGACGAAATCATGATTTAAAGGTAGCTAATGAATAATATTGTGAAGAAATTCAGATTTTGCAGAAACGACGAAACAACCATCACTTGTTTTTTTAGTCTTCACCAAATATTGCTGCGATAATGATATAAAGGAGGATGGGATGGGCAGGGTACATAGTACGAATGAGAGTACCGAAAAATGAACGGAAGAGACTACTCTGGATTGAAAGATAATATTAAAATGAGTCTCAGGGAAATGGGCGGGAGAGTGTGGAGTGGATTAATCTGGCAGTGTGGTTTATTGAACACGGTAGGGAACGTTCTGGCACCATGAACAGCGGGGAATTTCTTTGTCAGCCTTGAGTTTCTCGAGGAGTTTGTTATAGGTTAGGTTAGGTAGGAGATAGAAAGCAACAATGCTTTGATAACATTGTCAGATTCTCAAAAAGAGCTTTGTCTTTGTTGTTATTGAAATATTTGTCCATTGTTGTTGGGCAAATGCAGGACGCTGATTATCGTGTCCCATTGTTGAAGCAGCCGGTGCCTGTGTTTCGAAATGTGTTAACTGGGTGGAATAAGAACGCTGATCGCCTCAGTGTCTGTGCGGGGTGGGGTTCTTGCCGTAATTGCACCATATTCAGCTCTTTATTAAGCTGGTCTTGACGGAAATAGGAAGCAAGTAATTTTCCGCAGTTTACTTCAGTAGATCTGCGCACTGTTTGAACGCTGAACAATTAGCATTGTTCCAGAACGTTGCGTTCGCGAACTACAATTGTAATAGACAGTGAAATGTTGAAACGGTGTTGCAACAAACGCAGCACTGTGGTATGACATAAGCTTTTATAAGCCTTCGGAATGCACTCTTCGTGAACTCCTTCCTGCTTGTCGGCTACAAACATTCGCTTGCCTGATTCTGAACTGCGACCAAACGGGAGGATAGGCTTCTGAAATCTGTTAAAACGTTGCTACAGCCGAAGGCTGAGAAAGGAGGAATATTTAGTATGACCGTCCGGTTGGATACGAGCTTGCTACGAGGCCAACTGATTCTGTCCGTGTCAGAGTTCAGCAGCCTTTCTAATATTTATGGATTTGTGCCAGGGTCCTGAGAAGTTCTGTATTCAAACATGGCTTGTCGATCGATCCTTTGGCAACGAATCAGCAAGTTACAATGCTCTAACAGTGCTCACTTGCGGGGTTATGGAACGCGGTTGTGACCCGATTTAAACCACAACCCCAGCATTATGCCGGAGGGACTGAGGAAAACTACGAGCAGCCTCAGCAGATTCTGCCAGCCTCCAGGCCCAAGATCAGTCCCCGCGATGTTCCTTGTCCAAACTGGTTTGAACAAGTCAACTGAGTCATCCTTGCATGCATGGCCTGTCCGTCTCTTTGGACGCATCAATCAAAGCCACACAAACACAGCACGGCGATGAACAAGATTAAAGCAACGAAAGCACTCGCTGACTACCCATTTCACACACAATACAGAGAGGTCGGTAGGACCTATCCTCTGTGAGTTACCTTACAACCGATCGCTGAATCTAATCAGAAACACTTCCATGTTACATACACGTCAACATATCAAAAGCGGTGGGGGGGGGGGGCAAGACACGATAACGCCCGTGATTTTAACACCACCCAAACCTGTTTTATCACGGACTCCAAACGCAAACTCTAACCTAAATCTTCACAAAACAATACCGGCGTTTGCATGTATCTACATGACTGAAACGTTCATGATTATACAATTTAATGCCAAAGTGGGCACTACCAGAACACGCCAAAAACATTCCTCCTTCGGAAAGTAACATATGCCACTTTGACACACACCAACTAGAGATACCACACGTTATCAATACAAGAATGTTTCATGGCAGTGCTGGGCTGAATTCTGGAACAAGTGCGGATGAGAGTCCATCCACAGTTAAACAAGTGCAGACAAAACGGCTTTCGCAATGAATAATGCAGAAACAGATTTTTATGTTTTAATAAAAAGAGTATTTACAATTTTCATCTTCATAACAATCCATGAATGAAAACGACAGTGAACGTTCAATGCCACAGCACGCAGTTCAGGCTATAAAGAGGCTGAACCAATAGCACTGCTCGAATGAAACTCATTTCGACCGATTTCAAAAGTAGGCCTACTGTCTGTGGTTAGTACTGCGGGTGCACAATGACTCTAATTAGAATCAAAGGCAGTGTCTTAAAATAATGCCGCATGAACTTCGGTTAATTAATACTAATTGAAACGAAGGCCACTTGGAGAGGCAAATTCATTAAAGGAAACGAACTATTGCCCGATTATGGGGCTCCTAACACTTAACAACCAACGGATGCTTCTCATGCATTCGAAGCATGAGGTGCGGTACACGGCGCCTCACTGACGACGACGTTTAACATAGCCTGAATTGTTTATCCGGTAGTACTTTCGACCACTTGCATCTACAAATTCGTCCACGAACAATACATCAAATCTGGTTTGGTTTCATATAGGATTTGAGACTTTCGCGGCGAGTACAATCAATAAAATCTTCTCGGGCAATCAGCCGCGTCAAGTGGTCACCGTAGTAAACCGACGTTTCGGGAACCAACTCTGTCCCCATCATCAGGGTTCTGATGTGTCTGGCTACCTCGGAAGCCGCGACTCGCAGCGTGTTACATGTCCCACCCACATCTTAACCTCGGTACTAAAGAAAGGAGAAATACTCCGGACAGAGCAGAACGTAAGTGCATCAGACTACAAGAAACAGAACGCCAAGTACACCTTACACAAAGGCAGGGCTGGTTTAATTTCTTTGAAGAGGCGTTTTAATCTATAATTATGAAGTAGCTTCAAGCCGTGACAAGCTATCACGTGTGCAGTGTGTAGGCGCGGGTTTATTTTTTTGTAACTCTGATTATAAATACAGTTCCAGGAGCTGTTCAGACGGAACTTAATTTTGCATGAGATGACATTGAGCCTCCTCGCGCCGTATAATGAACCATCACCCCCATTTTACGACGCAACTAACGGAGGTCGATTACAGGCAACCGCCTCATCCTACAGCGACTGGGAACTGCCCGTGTTTAAACACGACTGTAAAATAACGAGTCGCAAAAGAAAAGCATTATTCTCCGCAATGCAAACACGGAGCGATCTCAAAGCAACTTCACACATTTCAAGTTTTGAAACATTTTTAACTACCTTTCGACAACTCCACTGTTCAGATGACATCGTAAGAACATGACTGAGGCTCATCTGGTCAAGACATTTCCAGCTCTTTATGGAACACGAAAGTTCATCCCCCGGTGAACCCTACCTAACCTAAGCCAGATTAAGTTCACCTCACTCTATGGCAGGGGTGCTCAAACCGTCGCTTGGGCGCGCCCTGGTATGTATGTGCATATATATTATGTGTCACCCTGTTGACAGAAAATATTGTTACCTAATACGAGAAAACAACATCGGCAGTATTTCACAGTGACTATTACTGTGAGCAATTGTTCTACATACTCACTAACAATGTCAAATCAAAAATAGGACACAAGTCACTAATGGGAAATACGATTAAAAACTGCAACAACAGAAATTAAACCCCACAATGAAAGATTACTCAGGCAAATCCAGTGCCAAATATATCAGCACAGACCGGTTTTGGTAAAGAAAACTACTGATTAATATGAACCTGTCTGGAACAGTAGTAGCATCTTGAAAAAAAAATGACAACAAATTTCCAATATGTAAGATGTGAGGTTCTCACAGCGGTGAGTGTGAAGATTTCTGTCTTCTGGGTTGCTGCGCTGTGTAGTCTGGTTGATGTTAACCAACGTTTCGGAGGTCATACTGCCTCCGTCATCAGGGCGATTCATCGACCATACTACACGGCGCAACAACCCAGAAGACAGAAATCTTCGAAGTTCCAATACATTTTCATTTTCCTCAATCGTAAACTTGTGGCTCTTATTTCGATTGCGTGAAGATGATTTTTAATAAAGAAGCTTAAATAATAATATATTTGATCCGCTCGAGCTTTAAATATTCAATGTTGCTATATGATTGGAAAAGATTGATCACCCCTGTTCTATGGTTTAAACAGGACGGACTAAGGGCCGGCGAAGTACGGAAAAAGTTACCCGGAAAAGAATAACTGAATGTATGTATGTGGTTTATTTTTTTATCAGCTTCAATTGAGAGTTTTAAGAGTCGCGATAACAAAGAGAACTCAGCTGTTGAGCGCCGTATTAGCGGATCGCCATAAAGCGGAGCGCCGAAAAGCGGGGCCCTACTGTACAGTCATGATGGCGACGTGCTTGTACTACAAACTTCATTTCGCAGCGGTCTGAATAGACATACACAGATTAAAACCATTTCATTTACAATTGCTTTCCGTTTCATTTCACTACTGCTTTCAAATTTACATCGTGCTAAATTGAAGTTGGTGGTCTTCTGCTTTGTTGGGTCTGTATACATGGTACTTAGTTTTCAGCCAGATTTTATCCCACGGCTGGCAAAGCCCAGAGTTGTTGCAACACGTGTTAAGGTAAACTGCTCTGCGCACATGAATCACCAAGTCAGCTGACCGGGGGGGGGGGGGATCGCTTCGCTACTTTACTTGAGCTTTCCAAATCTGTTTCCAGATTTTACATATCACGAACGGTTTAGATTCTACAAACATTTATTTAAACGAACAAAGGCGCATCGCACCTCACGCTACTTCTGCGTCTGCGCAGTTCCGTCATACTATGCAGAGATACTCAATTGTAAAGCATGTATAAAGGGAGTATTTAGAATAAAGCCAATATATAAACTTCCTTTCATTGTATTCATTGCCTAAATATAATTCAATTACAAAGCCGTATTTACGTCAGATTCTCCGGAAACCGTGGTTCCACTGTCAATCTTTTCCTTTTCACCTATCTTTTATGCCGATCCTTTAGCTAGTCTCTGAAGCTGGGCTAACCTGCAGACAAGCGGTTGGATGGGGTAGTTTTGTGCATGACTGTACACCTCGCAGTGTATATACAAGGACAGTTCATTCAGTGACCTAACTGCACATGCGTAATGGACAGAGATTTCTCTCTTAGCTACATCATCCATGCATTTGTCATTCTGCATTCCAGTTGTTAAGTTACAAGAGATTCTTTTATTCGAGTATGAAGCTCCCGGCAACGACAAGTTAACCACCCACATCCATCTGAGCTAGAAAGTGTGGAGCACACTCGTTCAGCGCGGGTTTTAAGCACACCGACAGCCTTGCAGTTACACGCACCATATTGCTATCTACCCCGCCTTCATCTAGGTAGAATATTTGTCTTCCTTCATTGCGAAGCGTTGTAGTATTCACTAAATACCTCCCTCGCCTGATTATTATGTCCGGCCTTTCAATCAAGATCTTGCGCTTACCGAGACATTTCTTCCACTTAGACCATAAGTGAGTGGTCCCCAACCTCTTTGTGCCTATGGGAACATTTGACTGTTAATGAGATCGTGGCGGGCACCAACTAATTAACAAAGCCAAATTTTCTTTTCTCTGGACAAATAAGATATGGACGCCAAATAATACACAAAACAACACGACGTTAAATGATACAAGAAACTGTGCAATCAAAAATACGTACTGTCTAAAAGTACAATTATTATTACTCAAGTGGGAAGTTAGTGTGATGTTTGGCGCTGCATTTCATCGGCCATTTTTTCAAATTTGGGAGTGTAGGATGATGTTGCTGCTCGCAAACAATCATCAAGATGGGCGTCAGTAAGTCGAGATCTGTGCTTTGATTTAATAATGTTAATGGTTGAACGGCCTTCATTATTCAGTAAAACTTCTTTCCGTATCAACGCGGACGCCCGCGGGCACCGCGTTGGGGACCACTAGTGTATGTCATATCGCCCTCACATCTTCATAACCGTAATTATCAGAGTGAATGATATGCTGTTTGCCAGCCAACCACCAACCTCACATTCCTTTATTTGATCACCCTAATAATATGTTGTAAATACGTCTATATTTTCGGGTCAGTGCCATTCGGCAAAAAGTGAAACGAAAAAGTCTAACTGCATTGTTATGTTACCTTGGAAACGTCAATTGTTTACTCGGCATTATTGTTATCTTGCAAACGTCACCTGTTTAGTCAATATTATTGTTACCTAGGATACGTTACACGAAAAAGTGAAACTGCATTGTTATGTTACCTAGGAAACGTCATCTGTTTACTCGGCATTGTCGTTACCTATAAAACATTTCATTACATTACCTTACATTACATTCAGCTACCACAGATCCATCTTAAGCGTAACTAATTCAAGTTGATTAAGCAAAGTCTTAATCAAACTTTACTCAATTGTAAGGCATGTATAAAGGAAATATTTAGAATAAAGCCAATATATAAACTTCCTTTCCGTATAGACGTATTTACGTCAAATTCTCCGGAACCTTAGTTCCACTGACAACTTTTTTCCTCTTTAGTATTTGTCCAGCTTTGGCAGGGTCTGCTTTTCCCCTCTCTTTGGAGGTTTTGCTTGATCTATGGGATATTTAGGTAGGACTCCTTGGACGAGGGATCGGCCCGTCTACCTGTCCTCTTCCTGTACACAGGACAGCACAACATCCATGGCTTGAGTGGGATTCGAACCCACGGTCCCAGCGGCACAAGGCCCAGGCCTCAGACCGCGCGGCCACAGTGACGGCTCCTAATAATATACGGCGAAGATCTCAAATTTTGGACCTTCTCATTATGCAGCTTCCCCAGCCCACTCAGGGCTACATTTTCCCCTCAGCGCCCTCAATATGAGCTCTTTCCACCACGTCAGGGATCACGTTACACGCCGATACGAAGAACAGGCAAAAATAGATTTAATATAATCGACGGGAAGACCAAATATTCTGAAGTGCAAGCTAGCAGTAAGCAAGCATTCCACGAAACGTCGAAGAATCACGAAATTTATACCAAAATCGGTGCAAAGAAACACGCGAAATTTTGTATACACACAGACCGCAAAATATACCTAAAATTAGATTCAAAAAAATGCTTATCTCGGTTGCTGTTCGTGATATAAATAAAGGCTTGCATAATTTGAAAACTTACACTACACTATTCTGTTCTGTTCTTGAATGGGGCAGGCTGAGATGCCGAGGCTAAACAGAACACTTGCGGGTTCTAAGAAACAGACACGTACATAAAACCTCGTACTTCAGATCAGGTAGTCTGTAAATCCATATCGGTCATGTGGCTTCCCCCTATTCTTCTAGAAGAACGAAACTAGGCAATAAACAAAGCTCGCTCTGCGATTTTTCAACGCAGCTCAAAAATGCATACGCATGCGCGACAGATAATTAATTACGACGTCCTAAAGTGTCTGAATAGGAAAGCTTTAAAATGTTTTTAAGGAATGATCATTTATATAAATATCACCATACTGACCAAAAGAAATAATCATGTAATTGGTATTGAATGAAATAAGATTCCTCTGAGCAAATCCAGATGGCTCTGCTAAACGCCGCCGTCTACAGGACATGACGTGGAGACTGCTACATGCGTATTACTTAATCGAAAGTGTAGTCTTCGTTTTGATTAGTCAGGTCAACGACACTTCTGGACACATACTCGCCGCTGTGAAAACCTCAAATCTTACATGTGCAGCTACTTCGGAAAGACAACGAATATCTCAAGTATCATTTGATCTAAGTCGCTTCTGGTGCACCTACTCTGATAGCATCTGCAATGAAACCATCCTTCCAGGGGTCAAGTGCCTTAGTTTACAACGAAATGGCACACAAAGCCTCTGCTTCCACTGAGAGTGACAGGAGATCCAAATCATAAAAGACTTCCTGTCGGCTACATTGAAAACGTCCATCCAGAACAGCAAGTTGTAAAAAGAAGCCCATTTCTAGGCCCCCCTCGGTCAACAGTCAATGGGGAGAAACTCTGCCTCCTTAACCCTTTGAAGCCGAAGATCGTCTGAATATTATTTATGAATTCAGTCCGTACCGCGAAGAAAACACTACACCTCACCATTACGAAATTCAGCTGGTTAACCCTTTGAAGCCGAAGAAGAGAGAGAGAGAAAGAGGAAATTGGTGGGGGAGAAGTGAGAGGCACTTCGAAAGCCGAACGAGAGAGAGAGAGAGAAGAGAGAAAGTGGGGGGAGTAGCGATAGGCACTACTGTTATAAATGGGGGAGGGGTATAAAGTTGGTTGTGGGCTACGAAGGTTCCCAGGCAGTGCCCGCTCGTCCTTCTGGTATGAATAAGTTTAGTGAGGACAAGGGATTTAGGAGACGGGATGGGGTAAGAAATAGGGAAGGGGGGAGTTGTTCCGAAGCTCGTCTTCATAATATTTACGAATCCAGACCGTACCGCGAAGAAAACACTTCACTTAACCATTAGAAGTCGAATCAGGCGGTACCACATAAGATTTAACAAAAGAACATCCCGGTCAAACCCTTAACCATTGTATCAAAAAGCGAAAGGTCCAAGGCCCTTATTGTCACGTGACGGCTGCTGACGTAGAAAAGTCTTTAAAGGAAAAATTAGCCTGCACAAGACTTCTCCCTTTTAGGGAAAATTGACCTCTGGTGCACCCCTCATCGCGGTACCAACAGCGGCTCATTCCGACGTTGCAATATCCACTAGTATCTCTTAAAATATACAAAAACAATAATTCTGCCTGTTGTTTTGTATGGGTGCGTGCGAAACATGGTCTGCAAGCAGAACAACACAAGCGCGGCTAGAATAACAATGGCATTCTGTAATTGTTTTCAAATTTTAAATCGAATACGGCGATCCGATGCGTCCCTAAAATGCCCCCCCCCAACGCCGGAAACCCATATTCGGGAACCGTCATTTCAAATCTGGAAGGAATTAAGATTTCGTCTCACAAATAACTTTTACGTCACGTCGTCGCTACACGGAAAGTCTGGAAGAAAGACGTTCAAGCCACTGAGTGTCGCCTCTCTCTTCCGATTCAATAAATTAACAAAGCCAAAATTAATAAACTCGATCAATTCGGATACAGTAAGAAGTATCAAATATCAAATCACGCCTCCTTCGTTTATATAAACCAGATTAATATGCCTCGAAGGTATCACCACCTTGTCGAAGGCAATCTGCCGGGTGAGGAGGCTTGCGTGCTCAAATGACCCTTAGGGCTATGCCGGCCGGAGCTTTGGCTCATGGTAGGGTTACCCAAGCCGGACAGGTCTAAGGAGATGCGCTAGACTAAGAGTGATACCCTGGTCCTCCAGGTTGGGGGTTGGGTGTAGGGCTAACAACCTTTCACCTTTAAAAAAATATGTGTTACGAAAAAATCAACCAAGCCTCGGATCAGGACGGACTCTTTGGCACGACCACGGCAATTGAAAAAGGACATGAGATTTGGTACTTGGAACATTAGGAGCCTCTATAGGGCTGGGGCACTGAAATCAGTGTGTAGGGAATTAGGGAATTATAAGTTAGACTTAGTGGCAGTGCAGGAAGTGCGATGGGAGGGGGAGGGCACGATCCCAGTGGACAATTTTACATTTTTCTATGGAAAGGGGAATGACAATCATCAGCTAGGGACGGGTTTTTTTGTTCATAGCAGAATTAGGGCAGCAGTTAAGAGAGTAGAATTTGTTAGTGACAGGTTGTCTTACGTAATTTTGGAAGGACGTTGGTGCGACATCATTGTCCTTAATGTTCATGCCCCAACTGAAGACAAAAGCGATGATATCAAGGATAGCTTTTATGAAGAATTGGAATCAGTATTTGATACATTTGGCAAGTATCACATGAAAATTCTGCTAGGAGATTTCAATGCAAAAATTGGGAGGGAGGATATCTTCAAACCCACAATAGGCAGCGAGAGTCTCCATGCACTTAGCAATGATAACGGTGTTAGAGCAGTAACCTTTGCTACGTCAAAAGATTTAATTATAAAAAGTACAAAATTTCCACACCGTGATGTTCATAAATACACTTGGACTTCTCCAGATGGCAGAACACACAATCAAATAGATCATGTTTTAGTAGATAAGAGAAGGCAGACAAATGTAATTGATGTGAGATCATTCAGAGGAGCAGATTGCGACACTGATCATTATCTGGTGGTAGCAAAAGTGAGGGAGCGGCTTTCAGTAAGCAGACGAACTAAACAAAATTTTGACACAGAAAGATTTGATTTGAAAAAATTAAGTGAGGGAGAGGCAAAGGAACAATATCAAGTTGAAATTTCGAATAGGTTTCAAATTTTAGAGACAAATGAGGATAATGAAAGTGTGGACATCAACAGGGAGTGGGAAAATGTCAGAAACTGCATCAACATTTCAGCAAAAGAGAAACTAGGATACTACAGGAGAAAGCAAAATAAACCGTGGTTTGATGAAGAATGTTCAAAATTAATAGATCGAAGGAAGCAAACAAAATTTCAATGTTTGCAGAACCCAAACAAAACAAATGCGAATAATCTATGTAACGTGAGACGTGAGGCTAGTAGAACCTTTAGGACTAAGAAAAGGGAATACCTGAAGGGCAAAATTGCTGAACTTGAGACAAATAATAAGGGAAAAAAACATCAGAGACCTGTACAGAGGCATTAATAACTTTAAGAAAGGATATCAACCCCAGACCAATTTGGTAGAGGATGATAGTGGCAATTTGCTTGCAGATCCAATAAAAATTGTGAATAGGTGGAAAAATTTCTTTAGCGAGCTCTTAAATGTTCATGATACTGGTGATATTAGACAGATTAAAATGCATACAGCTGAACTGTTGGTGCCAGAACCTAGCTTAGATGAAGTGGAACTAGCCATTGGGAAGTTGAAAAGTTATAAATCTCCAGGAATTGATCAGATTCCGGCCGAATTAATTAAAGCAGGTGGCAAAGGGTTGCATATGAGGATCCATAAGCTTATTCAGTTAATTTGGGGTAAGGAAGAGATGCCACAACAATGGAAGGAATCCATAATTATTCCTATTCATAAGAAGGGGGACAAGACTGAGTGTGGTAATTACCGAGGAATATCGCTGCTATCAACCTCATACAACATTCTATCCAACATTCTTTTGGCAAGATTAACCCCATATGCGAATGAAATTATTGGGGATCATCAGTGTGGGTTCAGACGAAACAGATCAACGATTGATCAGATCTTTTGCATTCGTCAGATACTAGAGAAAAAATGGGAGTTCGGTGGGACCGTACATCAGTTATTTATAGATTTCAAAAAAGCCTATGACTCTGTGAAGAGAGAAGTGCTATATAATATTCTTATTGAATTTGGTGCACCAAAGAAGCTAGTGGGTCTAATAAAAATGTGCTTAAATGAAACCTGTAGCAAAATTCGAGTAGGTAAATATGTATCTGAGACATTCCTCATCAAGAACGGTCTAAAACAAGGAGATGCTTTGTCTCCCTTGCTCTTTAACTTTGCGCTAGAATACGCCATCAGGAAGGTCCAAGGTAGGCAGGAGGGTTTGCAATTGAATGGGACACATCAGCTATTGGCATTTGCTGATGATGTTAATTTATTGGGGGACGATATAAGTACAATAAAGAGGAACGCAGAAGTTTTACTAGAGGCTGGTAGACAAGTAGGGGCTGGAAGTAAATTCAGAAAAAACTAAGTACATGTTAGTATCTCGTAATCAGAAGACAGGCGGGCAAAATTATCTTAGGGTAGCCAATAAGTCCTTTTAAAGGGTTACAAAGTTCAAATATTTGGGAACAACAATAAAAAATCAAAACGATACTTGTGAGGAAGTTAGGAGGAGACTAAATTCCGGAAATGCTTGCTACTTCTCAGTCCAAAATATTTTGTCTTCCCGTCTGATTTCTAAGAACCTGAAAATTAAAGTATACAAAACAATAATCTTGCCTGTTGTTTTGTATGGGTGCGAAACATGGTCTCTCACTCAGAGGTAGGAACACAGATTGCAGGTGTTTGAGAATCGGGTGTTGAGGAGGATATTTGGGCCTAAGAGAGAAGACGATGGGGCGTGGAGAAAACTGCACAATGACGAGCTTAAAAATCTGTACTGCTCCCCCAGTATTGTGAGGGTGATTAAGTCGAGAAGAGTGAGATGGGCGGGACATGTAGCGCGCATGGATGGGACAAGAGGTGTGCACCGGGTACTGGTTGGGAAACCTGAAGGGAAGAGACCGCTGGGGAGACCTAGACGTAGATGGGAGGATAATCTCAGGCGGGATCTATGGGAGATAGGAGTTGAAGGAAACTGGATTTTGTTGGCCCAGGACAAGGTCCGGTGGAGGGCTTTGGTTAATTCGGTGATGAACCTTCGGGTTCGGTAAGCCATCTAGTTAGTTAGTTAGTTATGGGTGTGTGTGTCCGTGTAAGGTGTGGATATTTTTGTAGGGGTGGATGTCTAGTTATGTGTGTAGGGTGTTCTACGGAGTGTAGTAAAATAGTAAAAATGTCTGCCGCAATCACATTGCGAAGAGACTGCTTCATAGTGTGGTGGCCAACACATCTTGGAAAGAGAGAGTTTGTCATGTTTGAAAGGCTCTAAGTTGCAGGTACTCTTGGCTTTGGCCGCAGCTTGTCACCAAAGATGTGATTCCTCTTCCTGGAAAGAATATGGTATTTCCTTTTATCAGCTTCATTCTCAGTTCAAACTAATGCCACAGGAAGAATTTCAAAACGTCAGTCATTCTGAATCTGTTTGGAAGCAGATGGGGGGGGGGGGGCTCTGCAGTTTCACTCATTTAGGAAATGCGGTGATGAAGATCTCTGGCATAGCTATACCGGACAGTTTTGATAATAGTGGATGTCGGTTCTCTGACCCAGGAGGACTTTAAAAGTGTGCTGACCACGCATTACTTAGTTTGTATTTTCTCTATGTAAATCTGTAAAGAGATGTCAAAGCGGGAGGTATTAAGTGTTGATTGCTGCATGTGCCAAAATGAAGTCTGACGAAGGTAAGTTCGTGTTCTTAAGTATGGTTACCAGGGGACTTGGTCATTGGGTGTGTTATAGATGCTCGTGAAGTAAAACCTGGTGGCAGAGGGGCTGTGTAGTGGCGACATATGCAATAATCGTTTATAGTGCTTCCTTCATTGAGCTGTAATTTACAAAATCCCACCTGTTTTCATAAATGATGGAAGATATTTAGGTTATGGAAATGTTTGGTAGTTTGTGTCTTATAGGTGATGTTGGTCGGACTTTTCAAATGACGCAGCTCGCGAGTCGTCTACGCCCTCCTGCAAATTTAGTTGTGAGAAATTATCGAGCAGGGAAAATGTCGCTGCTGAATTTGCGTGATGTCTTGAGTGTCAACATGAAATGTGACGAGGATAAGTTCGTGTTGGAAAGGATGTGGACGATTTCACTGAGTGATTTATAGGTAGACGTGCAGGTATTCAAGATTTGTGTCTGGTATCGATCTGAGCAGGGTGTCGAAGGTTGCTGGGTTCAGTAACAATCCGGTGACCGAGAGGTTATGTGATAAATGTGCGCTAGGATGTAGGTCATCCAGTGGCGAAATTTTGGTTATTTGTTTCATAGTCTCCCCCGCAGGTATTTCCACCTTGGCGTGGTGGGGGGGCTTGGGTGTCCCGATAATCCCGAGAGCTATGCCGGCGGTAGCTTTGCTACCGGTAGGGTCTCCCAAGCCGGACAGGTCAAGGGTAGGGACCAGACTAAGAGAAATACCCTGGTCCTCCAGGTTGGGGGTTGGATCGTAGGGCCAACACCCCTACATCTGTAAAAAAATTATATATGTTGAGAAGCCTCTATTGAAGCCTCGGATGAATGGGAAAAAGAATGTACGGCAACGACCTTGGCGACGGAATATGGCTTTCGAATTTGGTACTTGGAACGTCAGAACCCTTTATAAAACTGGAGCCCTACTATCAGTTATCTCACAAATACAAAAATATAATATATCAGTAACAGCTGTCCAAGAAACCAGGTGGCATGGGAGTGGAATTAGTGATGTTAAGAAGCACACTGTGCTATATAGTGGGAAGAATGAAGGTAGGCATGAATATGGAGTAGCATTTATCGTAGGACCAAGATTTAAAAATAACATTTTAGATTATCAAGCCATCAATGAGAGAATGTGTGTGATGAGACTTAAGATGAAATTCTACAATGTAGCAATGATTAACATATATGCCCCAACAGAAGAGACAGAGCCGAACGAGAAAGATGAATTCTACCATAAACTGGAAAGGGTGTTAGATGCCTTACCATCGAATGATGTTAAAATAATTTTAGGCGACTTTAACGCCAAGATAGGAAAGGAAGAGGAATTTAGAAGCATCATTGGGAGGAACAGCTTACATGATATCTCCAATGATAATGGGAGAAGACTGATAGACTTTGCTGAGAGTAAGAATATGGTAGTAAGTTCAACACAGTTCGCACATAAGAACATACATAAGCAGACATGGAGGTCACCAAATGGTCAAGTGTTTAATCAAATAGATCATGTATTAATAGATAAGAGAAGAGCTTCGGGAATACAAGATGTGAGGTCATTTAGAGGGGCTGACGGAGATACAGATCACTACCTCGTTAGAGCAAGATACCTGTGTAAGATAACCAGGACACCTAGACAGAATTTGGAAAAAATTCCTAAAATTCCTAAAATAAAGGTGGTGGCTTTGGAAGAACAAGAAATTAAATTTAACTACCAACAATCCATTGTAAGAGAATTTGAAGACCGGAAAGATAAAATGGAGGAAGGAGTCGAGACTTGTTGGGAAGAGTTGAAAGCAGTGATTAAGAGAGCAACGGAAAAAAATATCGGATATGAGGAAAGGATACCAAGGAATGAATGGTATGATGATGAATGTGCAGCAAGTCTCGAGGAAAGGAATGTAGCGCGTAAAATATATCTGGGGCGCCCAACAAGAATTAAATACAAAGAGTATCAGGAGAAACATAGAATAGCGAATCATATATGTAGACGGAAAAAAAGAGCAGTATACAATAAACGCTTGGAAGAAATGGAAAATAACTTCAAAGAGAACAACCTTAAACAAGCTTATAAAGAAGTGAACTATAATAGGAAAGGCTATGCCCCCAAAACAAACCTGATTAGAATTGGAGATGAAATTATTGGTACAACGGAAGGGATCCTGAATAAATGGAAGGAACATTTCCAACAGCTACTTAACACCGAGGCAAGTAAGGAAGAGACCGGAAGGAGCATCATTGAGGTAGAGGAAATGGAACTAGAGCCACCAGATAGACTGGATGTGTCCCTGGCCATAAAAGCCCAAAAAAGAGGTAAGGCCCCGAGCATAGATAATATACCAGCAGAGTTAATTAAATCGGGTGGAACAGCATTGGAAAACATAATATATACTCTCGTGAAGCAGATATGGCAAAAAGAGCAAATACCCGAAGAATGGAAAATCGGATTGATATGTCCAATATATAAAAAAGGGGACAGGTTGAATTGCCAGAACTATAGAGGTATAACCCTATTATGTACGGTCTATAAAATATTTACTTATTTACTGCGGAAAAGACTGGAGGAAGATTATAATAAAATTATAGGGGAATACCAATCAGGCTTCCGCGCTGGAAGGTCGACAATAGATCAAATCTATACTGTGAAAGGTATAGCTGAAAAATTTTGGGAATTTGATCTCAATCTCTATCATCTATTTATTGATTTTCGAACGGCATATGATAGCATAAGTAGAGAAGGACTATATAAAATCATGGCGGAACAAGGGATACATTCAAAGATGATACGACTGGTAAAAATGACTATGTCTGGCTCCAAGGCCCGGGTTAAGATCTGTGGCGGTATGACTGACCTATTTGAAGTTGGATCGGGACTTAAACAAGGGGATGGTCTAGCACCAATGCTCTTTAATCTTGCTCTGCACTGGGTTGTTAAACAAACCAAGGTGGATCTCAATAGCACATTATTGTATAAGAATGCCCAAATAGTAGGATATGCCGATGACCTCGATATAATGGGTCGAACGCTACCAGCATTAGAAGGAATATATAAGGATCTGGAATTAGGAGCTGCTAAAGTAGGGCTACATGTTAATGAAAGGAAGACTAAATGGATGATACAAAGTAGAGATAGACAAAGAATAACGATCCAGCCTAACATGACATTGGAGATATTCCAAGAAGTACAAGAATTTAAATATCTTGGAACAATCCTGACAAGTAATAATGATGAGTTGACTGAAGTACAAAGTAGAATAACAGCAGCAAATAAAATATATTTTGCGTTAAAAAGGATTATGAAATCTAATTGTGTACATAAAAGCAGTAAAATAAGGATACATAAGACCATCATCAGGAGTATCCTCTGCTATGCAAGTGAGCTCTGGACACTGACAAAGAAAACAGAAATGATGCTGGGCGCACTTGAGAGGAAGATTTTGAGAAGAATCTTTGGACCAGTTCAGGAAAACTCGAAGTGGAGGATACGCTACAATCATGAGCTATATAGACTATATAAAAGTGATGATATAGTAACTCACATTAAACTGAGAAGGTTGGAATGGGCTGGACATGTTTACAGGATGGAAGAGTATAGGATACCCAAAAAAATATTGGAAGGAACAATATATGGGAGAAGGCCAGTGGGAAGACCTAAAGGTAGATGGCTGGATGCAGTGACGACTGACTCCAGAAATCTCCTTGGAACAGCAGCTTGGAGAAGGATAGCGTTGGATAGAGAGGATTGGAGGAAGAAGATAGAGGAGGCTAGGGCTCGATTTTGGGCTGTTACGCCATAGTAGTAGTAGTAGTAATTTCATAGTGCTTCGTGCTAAGTTGATTGAGCTGTAGTTTATTGGGTGTGGTTGGTTTCGTAAATTATTTTAAGATTTTTGAGGTTATGGAAGTGTTTGGTAGTTGGTTTCTTATAGGCGACGTTGGTAGGCTAGTTTCTCCTTCATTTTCAGTACTTTAGTTCCTGCCATTATTAAGTGAGAAGATGTCACTAATGGTAGTCACAGAAGTAAGTTTCAGATGCATATAAGTTTACAATCTGTGGAGTGGTATTTCAGGCAGCATTTGGTTCGGCAGTGTCGTGTAGTGTTCGTTGACGGTCATGTACCTCAGAGGAATTGTCGGCAGATGAAAGGAGAGGTCGTCAGGGTGCGCACATAATGATCATCGAATATCCCTCGTGCTCCAGGCGGTGGCGGGATGTGTTCGCTGTTTCTCTGACGTTGGCGTCCCTGCGTACGAGAAAATGGCGCAGCTCTTGTGCTGGTATTGTTTCCTTCGGACGGTGTGATGGTAGGATGCATGCTCAGTCGAGTGCAGCTTCACTCTCTTATATTGCCAGAGCGTGCAAGTTTATTTGAACTGATGTTTGTCATCTTTCTCCTGTGTGAATAACTTGTATGTGGAAAGGATGCGGCCTTCAGACCAACTAGGGAGAATATGGCTGCACTGAACGTATGTAGCTTTACTGTCTACTTGTTAATTTAAGCAGTTCTTGATTTGGGAATTAGAATTTTTTAAATAATTTTCAAACCTGCAGAAATATTCTTTAACCCAGTATTAGGCCAATACAAGATGTGTTTTTAGACCTTCCTAAATATTTTCCTCCTGCTGGTTGGTCTTATCTTTTTCTCTGCTGTGGGCAATCTATCCAATCTCATTATTTCGACATCTTTCCAGTGTTGTATAAAATTTGTAATTCTTCATTGTGTGTTTTTGTGCATAAGAGACTATTGTGTTTGTCCATCTAGGTCTACTCTGTTTTCAAGGAAGACTGTGTTTTTTTAATTGGGCTGTTAGTCCCCATGGAAAAAGTTTCAATGAACCCCTGGGGGGTGGGGGGGTTGCAGCTCCCTCTTAAGGAAACACTTCACTCATTTTTGTGTTATTTCCTGTCTCAAAATCTTTTTACCTCCAGGGAGATTCTGTATATAAGCTGAGAGCGTGTGTTAAAGAATACAGAAGTGAGCTAAAATTCCCAGTTTCAGGGGATGAAGAGACAGTGGAATTTTTCGTGATGACAGCAGTGATCATAACCATCCTCCTCAAATGTCATTTCCACCATCTTATGAAAATGAAATGAGGTTAAAACAACAACTGGAAGATAAAAAAGCTGAAGTCGCTGAGTTGCGTGGAAAACTCACGCAACTTTGGGACCGTCTCCCTGAAGAATACAGGCACAGAGAAAACTTCCTCTCTACTCATGGAGACCACTCTTCTGCTACTTTGAAAGCTGTATGTGTAACTTCTGTTCTTTAAGAAAATAAAATGATGTTCTATACATGCCCCTGTAGCACATCTGGGTGAGGACAAAAGAAGCTACCTTAATGGAAGGCCTCTTTTGTTCAATTGCCTAGGAATGCTAGGACACTACACTACAGAAATTCCTTTGTATAGCATTTCCCTTAAGAGCTAAGCCCTATTGTTAAATCTTAAGGTAGGGCAATGTCTAATGGCACTACCTGTAATAACCAGGTTGACTGATGGCCTTTGAGACCCCTTTGTTACAAAATTTAGGCTTGGGTCTCGAAATTAGGGGATCCAATCAAAAGCAAGGATGTGCTGCAGGTACCCCTGGTTTTGGAGAGCTGAGGGTTTTTTAGTCCTGTGTGCAGATGCTTCTAGGCTCTTCCCTTTTGGACATCAAGTAATTCGGTGGCAAACTGCTCAGCCACAATTCGGCCTATATATTGGATATTGTACCAAATTCTATAACTACCAAAATTTATAAAAATTTGATAAAATATATTGGGACTGCATACATCGGCAAAGGCGAGGTGAAGAAGTGTACTTGGGTGATTTAGTAAGTTATATAGACAGTGTGAACATTTGTGTACAGTTTAATTCCAATTTATAACAATAAAGCTGGGCTTGTTAAAACCTACAACTGTGTCATAAGTCCGAGCGTCCGCTGCATCACCGTGAGTCCGGCTGTTACACTAACCTGAGTGTACAGACGGCGTGTTTTATCGGCTGGAGCTACCCTGAGCAACCATCTCTCGTGGACACAAGAGGTCCACTGGCGCCCAACAAAATAACCAAGAACAAATTAAAAAAGGGAGATCGGTTACAATATCTTCCCCTTTCTTCTTCCATTTATTCATTACATGTCTGTACGTCCTTTCCTCTGTGTTTCTTCTCCATCCCTGTTATTTTATCATTCTTACCTCTCATGTTAGAAGCACTTCTAGAAGCTGCATAATGGTAGCAGCTCCTGTAAACTAGAATGTTTTGAGATCTAGCATCATTATGAAAAACTGTTAGGTGCCTCCGGGAGCACAAACAAAACAGTCATTAACTGTATCTTATTGTATATATTGATTGTTCTTGTGTTTGTATGAAGTAAGAGGTGTCCAACACTTCATACAGTTTTAACATTTTCATAATTACAGTTGAAGGATGAAGTAAAGAGATGCGAAGTACTGAAACGCCAGAACATCAAACGCTTCGTCGAGAAGATTCGAGAAGAGCTCAAACACTGGTTTGATAAGTGTTTGATTAGCGAAGAAGAGCGCGCGCAGTTTCGACCATATTCTTGCGAGTGTTTCACTGAAGATCTCTTGGAACTACATGAACTTGAAGTCCAGAAGTTTCAGGCTCACTATGAGCAAAGTAAGTAAGTGATTCGTGATCATCAAATTTTTGGAGTGAGCAAATAGTTGTAATGTATGACTTTTTATGCAGTTTGGAATTCAAGGTGTTAGCAATTCCAATAGGTACCGAATTCCTTGCATGAAGTATAGGAGAATATCAGTACGAACATTTAAAATTGTCACTTTTGCAGTAGGCTTTTATTTTTTTAATTTATAAAACTTACTGCTTTTGCTTTCAGTGAGATTTTTGAATTGGCTTACCAGCGCCAGAAACTTTGGGACAAAATGTTAGATTTATAAAATAGAGAAAATGACCCAAACCGGCTATTCCATAACCGTGGAGGCCTGCTGCTAGTTGAAGAGAAAGAAAGGAAGGCAATCAAAAAGGTAATCTGATAAAGTGCCTCGTAAATAAATAAATAAATACATTTTGTAATTTCTAACATAAGTTCTGAGTGAGACCAATAATTTTGAAGTATAAATGTTGGTTTAAAAAAAAATGGTGGCTTAAAGTTCATAGACCTGGGGGTTTGAATCTGTACGTACACATCTGCCAGTGCATTTCTGAGATGTTAAACTTTTCCTCAGTTCGCTTCGCTTGCAAACACTTCCTTAGAATCCGTCACACTGTTGGTCGAGGAAGGTGGAGCAAGGAGGAGTGGCAAGGTTTGGGGTTCCATCAGAAAATTAAGTTGATATGTTGCTGAATTTTGGTCGTCTTCCCTCTCGTTAGGAATTGCCGAAGGTTGAAAAGGAGCTTATGAAGTATGTCAGCCTTTACGAGGAACAACACAAGAAACCTTTCAAGATACATGGCCAACCAGTCTCAGATGTAATTAATAGTCAGTGGACATTGCATAAAGAGCATAAAGAACAGGAAAAGACAGTTAAGGTGAGTAACTGACTGACATCTAGATTTACTGATTGTTTTAATCTATTCACATTATGAAACGGCTGTGATGGGCTGGTTCAGCTGCGTCCGGCAGACGATGCAGCGGTTTCGACAATCAAGAACAGCCGATTGACGGCTGAACTCATCGTTGATGCCCAAGAATATGCGTCAGCTTAGAGTAGATGTTTTAATCATGGGAGTGATTCTGATTGTTGATTTGAAAGTACGGTTAGAAATGAAAAGTCACGTGGCTCAAGATAGGGCCCAGTGGTAAGGTTTTATGATGACGCTGATCTTTGGTGAGATGAATAACAGTGAGTTGCATGAAAATGACCCTGTGCCATGAAGTTGATTACATATAAAAATAATGTCTGTCATTTCTTTATTTTATTTTGCAGAAATTTGCAAGAGATGCTGCTCGATATTGAATCCAAAAATGGGATCTCAATTGAGAGCTCCTAAACGTAAGAATGCACCAGGAACTCCTCTTCTCGGTTCACATAAATTACGGAAGGTGGCCAGAATTGAAAGGACTGCTACCTTAGGGACCATCGCTTGTCCTATTCAGCAAACTGTGGTATGTTAATTTATTCCCCCCCCCCATGCTTGTTTTATTCCTGGTCATCACCTTTACTACTGTTTTCTAGGGACAGTACCTTTTCATTTCCTGGATCACATGTAGATGCTGTGAACACCAGATGCTAACCGTGGACTTATTAATTTGATTGCTAATGTGGAAAGTTGACTCATCTGAAACAAGCACTTTGCACACGTAGGCGTAACTCATCTCTGTCGATGCAGTCGAGAATCAAAGCTGCTTGAGGTTATATGTGTGTAAATGCAGGAACTTGTGAATAATCTTATGTACTGCTTTTTTGATGTGGTGGGTTTGTGTGATGCTGTCAAGGCAGATTTAGGCCAACTTTGTTGTTACACTTCATGAAGAGCAGGGTTTATTTAAATTTTTTTGTTGATTTGCATCCAGTACATCATCTGTGAGACAGATGATGACAAACTTTTTGAGTTTCTCAGAGAGTGCTGCCATCTGGATAATGGAAGCGCCTGCTGATAACCGTTCGACATAACGCAAGACGTTACTAAATATATCACACTTAAAAATTGCATGTCGTATATTTTCGGAACATTTGCAGCTGAGAACAATCCACCTCATACAGATTATTAAAATAAAAAATTGTTTGAGGTTGAGTTCTAGCACAATTCTGGTGATACAAAATGTGTGATATTTTCTTGAAGCAGGTATTCTAATCAGCAGATATCTTGCAGTCACCATGAATAATACAAAAAATAAATGTGTAATAAACAGATTCAAACACCACAAAGATTTCTTCTAGTCTTGAGACATGTGTTCTGTCTTTGATATCCTTAAAACCTCAAAATGTAAACGTGTTTTCTGCATTCATGTAATGAAGTACTTATACTTTTGTGACATTCAGATCAGAATGTTATTTAAAACTGAATAATTTGGCAAACATTGTATTGTGTTACTGTTTATTTTTTAGGTTCCTAGGATTATTTTTGCTCGAGTGGGAACAAATAATGATACAGAAGCTTCGAATATGACGACGTATACAGACTTCCAGGTTTGTGGTAAATGACTATTTGGGAAATCAATGTCTTTATTCGCTTGGCACAGAATGTATAAACCTGCCTGTTCTGTTTGGCCTGTTGGCACCAGTGTTTCTGCTTTCAGAATAATCTACTGCCAACTTCTGATGGTGCCACTGCTTGTACTTCTTATGCTCTTGCATGTGGTTAGTTTATAATTTCAGATACTATTCCTGTTTACTGGTGGCAGATAGAAATAATAGTTGTACAGTGAAACCTCTATCCATCGTTCCCGGAACTATCGTTTTCCCGGATGCATCGTCCATTTTGTTCGGTCCCGGATACATCCCATATAAAATAATGTTACATTTTCCCGCTTCTATCGTTCCTCGAACTATCGTTTTATCGCATCGATCGTTCAAAAATCTTAGTCCCGGCCCACAATTTTCCTGCAATGATCGTTTCTGAGAAATTAAAATGCTGGGTTTTGAGATAAATTAATACCGAAAGACGCACAATGTTTTTGGAATACGAAGTACAAAGGAAAGGCGGGCGACACTTTTCATTCTTCAGGTTCATCTCGTGTCTTCTACAGCTATGTTTCGTTGAGTTCGGCAGTAATAGTATTTCCATTCTTCCTGTTATTGTCCGCGAAGGGGGTGGGAGTGGTGAGGAAGAGGAAGACGACGAATGCGAGCCCGAAGCTGTGCCGAGTTTTGCCGAAGCATTGGCAAAAGTGAAGTCGTTCTTTTATGCGCATAACATTAGTGAACGTCGAGAAAAACATTTTGAACGTGGAAAGGGCTCTGTTTGGCCTAAAACGTGAAGTTTCGACAAACCAGTTGTCCATCAAAGACTTTTTTGGTAAAAAGAAGTAACTTTGAAAGAGAAACATTCAGTTTTTAAAAAAAATTTAATGCTTTCCCGCAACTATCGTTTTCCCGTATTCATCGTTTTTATTTCCCACCCCCGCCAAAAACGATGCATCGAGGTTTCACTGTAGGTGTAGCAGTTTATCTGTAAATGTGGGTGAATATGCTATATGGGGTGAAATGAACAGAACTAGTTTATTTAAATAATTGGAGGTCCATAGACAGTTTTTAAAATTCTCACTGTATGCAATTTTTACATAAAATTTATACGGTGTGGAGAGTTCATATCATGGTCTTTTTTTGACTCCTTGTAATCTTGAAGGTGATTACCAATGTTTTATGAGGAACGTAGCGTCTGTCTTTATTCTTGTCGTAACTGCGATTTCAACCTGTGTTTGCTGTGTCATGTTAGTGATAATTATATGATGATATAAATAAGTGTCTCTACTTTGTTCAGTTCTTACAATGTGTGTAATACTTAACCTCTATTGGCTGTGCTTCACATCCTACGCACGGTCCAACTGTCTGTGTATTGCAGTAGCATACTTATAAACAGTTTAACTTTGGATTAAGGTCTGGTTGGCAGCTGTGTAGAATGAAGGTTTAAATCCCATCTGATAAAGGCTGACGAGCATTTCCCTACAAATATTGGTGATTGTTTTAAAATGTATGTCAATTAGTATAAAATTGTTTTATGTCACAGATCCCCCTGAAACATTATTTTTTTGGTAATAGAGTCTAATGTTTCTGTATTTCTAACAACAGAGCCCAATGATGATAATACTGAGCAGTTTCATCCCTTTTCACATCCTGACAACCTAGATCTTGTTAGAAGTACAAACATCAGGTTCTTTGCAAGAAAAATAATTATAATGAGGCATGTTATTACATTAAGTAGGGGTTTGGTGTACTGTGAATATTGATGCTACTAATACTAAGTTTGCTTACATAATGTCCTTGCCGCCTTTTGCTAGTATGCTCATATTGTAGGTGTAGATGTATTAAATTGAATGATACTTGTTTTAGGAACATCTGGAAGTGTTAAACCAACAAGGGACATGCAGAAGCTCTGTGGTCACAGGTCACTGCCTCCGTGAGCGTAACACCCCTGCTAGAACCCTGTCTAAAATACCTTCAAAGATTTTACTGCCACGTAGCACGAAGAAGATGTCACAGGCACGAGTAACACTCGTGAAACCTCTGCGGAAAAATGTTGCAGCTCAGGGGTCTTCATCAAGACTGTGCAAACTTCCTGGGGCACACCAAAAACCCCAATGAATCAAAGAGGCACAGCAGTAACGTGCCATTTAACGACTCGTAGATGACAGCTCCCGATAATTATGTGATTTGTGGTGTGAATGTCTTGTACAAATAGTTCCCTGTTAATATATTGTATATTTGTTTCTTCCTATTTAGGGTAACTTGCTAAGACTACGGAAATACTGTCTGTGAAATTGAGTAGATGTCATTTGAAATTAGTTGTGTTCTGTGGTGGTATGATGTTTGTCGGTATAGGAATATTTTATGTGAAGTGCAGTAATGCATATATTTAATTTAAAGTATTGTAAATTTTGACCTCAGCGGTATGTAACTTTGTTCACACACTGGAAATACTGCGTGTTCTTCCTGACCATTTTTTTTAACATTTTGTGTAAGATTCCTGGACAGTAATATTTTTAAACTTCATAGTGTGTTGTCCTTACTAACATTAATTGTGCTGGCTTTTGTTGTTTTTAATTCTTATATGGAGAGTATATTACTTGTTACAACTTTGTACAACAGAACGTTCTCCTCAATTAATTAACTATGAAAGACTGCTGGTTGAGATGTTATTTAATGACTTTGTGTTTTTAATTGTCCATTTTAATATGTTAAGTACTTGTATGATATAGATTAGTTTTATACTGTTGAACTTGCTGCAAAGTGCAATTATTTTTAACATTATTATATATAACTATATGTCATCAGTATTGAATTTGATAATAAACAATTAGTATTCTATAAGTCTCCTTACTCAACATTAAGGTGTACTGTTTGTTTGTTTGTCGTCAGTGTTCCGACTGGTTTGATGCGGTCCTCCATTTTCGCCTATCTTGCGCCAATCTCTTCATTTCCACACATTTTTTGCAGCTTACATCCTCAAAAATCTGCGTCACATATTCCAATCTTTGTCTCCCCCTACGATTCTTCCCTTCAACTGTTCCTTCCATTACCAAATTAACCAATCCTGGGTGCCTCAGAATGTGTCCTATCTCTTCTTCTCGTAAGATTTTTCCATATTCTTCCTTCACCCATCCTCATTTTGTACTTTATCAGTTCACTTAATTTTCAACATCCTTCTATAGCACCACAGTTCAAATGCTTCAGGTGAATTTAAAAAAAAACTGTTTTCATTGCCATAATTCTTATTGGTTATTAAATATGTGTATATAGTGACTTTAAAAAATGTGTTGTGTATATTTTGGTGGTGACTGTACAAAATTCATGTTTTCTAGACAATATAAACAATATCAATACAAATACCTACCATACTACGCGGCGCAACAACCCAGAAGACGAATCTCCGTACTAGCTGCTGTGAAAACCTCAAATTCTACAATATCTGCTTGTGATTCACAGCTGTAAGTTGCTACGTTAGGCATATGTAAAGTATTACAGTCAAAGCTATTTATTCCAAGTATTATCTTCATTTTGATATACTTTGGGCAATGTATTTCTCATGTGGATTATTTGTCAGCTTTCAGTTTATTTTTTGAGAGTGTTTTATTTATTTCTTGTGAGAGGTTGAGATATTGGTTGAGTCTTCGTTGTCGTGGTTTTGAACTTGTAAATGTGTGCCCATGTTCGATTCTTTATATCTCCTTATCATTGTTCATTTACATCCAGTGTACATAAGATGGGATCGCCAATGGGTGTAATGACACTAAGAGCCTCCCCTTTTAACTTCAGAAAGGGCGATACTGTTAAAATATCGTGTGAGGGTGTTATTTTCTTTACATTTTATCGATCTAAGTTGGTTTTCTTGGCGATCGCCGGTTGGGTGTGTTTGACTTATAATCTGTGTTTGTGTTTCGTGTACGCCAGTGCATTGGACAGGTACCAGTGGACGCGGACTGTTCTGGAGGGTCTCCAGGGGAATGGCTCTTTGTGCTGTCCTAGATGTTCTGTGTCGAAGAGCGGTATGTAATAATATTGCGTCGCACTGCGCTGGTGGCTGTATACCTGTACTTTACCTAGATGTAATTGTGCACCACGCTTCTGTCTTCTACAGATAACAGCTGACTGGGTTAATCTTCCGAATGATTCCCACAAGCATGGCTGTTGCAATCGGTGCCTGATGCAGGACTGACTGCCGTACCTTATGTAGGTGAAGCGTTGCACAAACATGCCACTTCCCACAAGGAAATCTTTGTTGAATGCCGAGGTCTGACGCCTACTTCCCGTGTTTGTTGATACTGCAAGCCATTTGCTTGAATAGTCGCAGTTATGCTTATAGAAGTGAAGTGTTTCAATTCAATCATCAACACTAAGTGTTCCATAGATATAAGTAAAAAACAATAATGTCGCTTCACACTGCTAGTTTTAATATTATTGTGTCGTGTCTTATAGATTTTGGGGTACCTTAATGACAGATGTGACAACACGGGAACAGTTTTTCTACCAAACTGCAAGCACCACGATCATATCAACAAGGAAGAGGCAGAGGAATTGCTCGCAGCTCTGACAAGGTAAATATACATGAACATGTCACATCTGATGTGTGAGCTGTTGTTCTTGTGGCGACTAAATTCAGTTAAGCCTTGTGGGGCAATCAGCTGCGTCAGGTAGCCGTAACGAACCAGCATCTTAAGCAACTGTTAGTAAACATTAAATGTGTTAAATAAATGCGCTCCTAGAGCACAACATTACTTGTTTTAATTTCATTAACTAATTCTTGCTAACAGTGCAGTGTGACAGAATGTTTATTAGAACTTTTTTGATTAATTTCGTGAGTAGAAAACGATTCTTATATTTATTGCATGTATTGAAGAATCACCTTGTATTTATTTGTGTATATGTTTTTTCAGAAACCAGAGGCTGTATGAAGTTCAACATCTCTATGATGTACAGAATTATGAAGAACTGGTAAAAATTCATCAGGAAACTTTTCACTACTCGCAACAAATGCAGCTTCCATCAGCTTTAAGCTGTAACGCCGCTTGTCCTGATCGGGCTACTCAGCTTGCTATGTTAATGGATGGTCTGTGGCAACTCAGGAGGTACCAGGTACTTGTACCTGTGCTCTTAATTTAGACTTTTCTTACTTGGAGATTGGTTGAGGATCCACTCAGACTTCAGGTGGAACAGCTGACCTTGTATTTCGATTACAGTATTTGTTCCCATAGAACAATTTTTTCTCTCACTTCAGTCTTCTTGTAATAGGTCTATGTGGTGAAGACCTGATTTAGTGAATATTTTTTCTGGTCCTGCCTGAAGCCAACTATAAGCATTAGTGGTTTCCCCATATCTTGGTGTGTGGGCTTACATAGAAAAATATGTATAAAGAGAATGCAAGTGGGCAAAAGAGTTTGGAATGCTGCGAGTCAAAAGACGCACTTCATGCTGATGAAATCTGCATCTTATTCGGCCTTCTTCCTTGGTAAACACTTCTGTTAGGGGAGGACCGTGCTGTAGCAGGAATATCGTCAACGAAGGGAAAGCTGCCGCGTGGAAAATTAATGGGGAAATGTGCCAGGTCACGACGTTTGAAGAATATGGCGCCCGCTTATCGTTACAGTGGCAGTGCTAAATTGATAAGAGCTTAAAATGTTCAGAAAACACAGGTGTGTACTTCACACTTCAATTCAAGATAGCTTTTCAGTTTGTAATTTGGACAGTGTGAAAACCGGCCATCTTCCGTCTGAGTAAATATGGCACTGGTGTGTGTGTGTGCTGTTCCATAGGACTGTTTCTACTGGGGAGAGGCGTGCTGTAATGAAGCACTACACAAATACTTAAATTCTGAAGACAAGGAACAGAGCAAGTGTTGAGAAACTCCTTTCTGGTCTGGAATCCTGTGTGAAGAAGGCTGGTCCGTCAGTTGGTAAGTGTTGATTGAAAAAGAGCGTAACACAGTGGCATTGTGGGTTTGAAGTGCTGTCTGCTCGTAGGTGGCATTTCTTGTACATAAATACACGAGACTCATCTTATCTGAGCTTCCTTACGAAACTCTTCCGACAGAGTGCACCTGCATGGGAAGAAAGATGACGCACGCTTTGTGTTTATGTCGTATGTGATTAGTTGTTTTAGAAATTAATTTCATAGCACTGATTATGTTTTTATATTTAATTTTGTGGAAGGTGTCATTAATTGCTTGTGCAAGGTGTGCACAGTAAGTGTTGTGTACGAGGTATGAGATGGCCCTGACCAAGCAGCGCGTTATCATACCCTTGGCTTCATATCTCTTCTGGCACTTGGCTGGTCTTCAAATAAAGATCATTTATACGCGGTTATCAGTCTCTCGGCTCATCAATTTCCGATCTTTATGGGACCCTAAGGATTATTTCAGTGTTTAAAAGAGGCTGCCACTGGTCCCAGTCCTGAGCCAGATGAACCCACTCTGTTTCCTTCAGTTTTACTTTGAAATTATCCTCCCTTCTATGCCTAGGTCTTGTGAGTGGTCTCTTTCCTTCAGATTTTCCAACCAAAATGTTGTATGAAGTGCTTTTCTTCCTCACGCATACCATGTGGTGTTGCAGTCGATAATATTCCAAATGGCAGATTGGCCCGCCTGGTCCAAAATTTGACCCACATAGTGTGTCACCAACTGGATGCCCCAGAAACAGCTGTGGAGATGCCAGTAGAATCTATCTGTCCGTGGATTCTGCTCCAACAGATCCTGCAACAGTGAGTATTGCACGGAGCGTCTTTCTTTATGTAATAAATTTTGAACTTTAGCATCTAAATTTCTTGGACAAAGGTTCCATACTGATATGTTACATATTGCATTCGCTGGAGCCTCAATCACTCATGAATATTCCAGTTGGAATGCTGCCCTGTGTTTCAGAACTTATTATTGTCTGGCTCGGCATAAAACCTATGGAAGTTATGTAACAATCACGCTCACTATCTTTCCCTAAGAGCAGTGAGAATTTCATAACTGTTCTTAATTACCACCTGAAGCAAGTCATATTATTCAGCCCCTTGAAGAAAAGTTTTCTTTAAAAATCAAAAGCCTTTAGAAACAACCTAAACAGAAGAAGTTGACAAATGGTCTGTCACTTCTCATTATGTTTCTGTACTTATTTTGCATGAAACCAACTGACTGTGTAAACTGTGGTTTTACTGTCTGCTGCTGACACGTGACAAGCGTTTTCTTGTGACAGGAAGGAGGAGGGAGGGAAGTCGTCTTCCGGCTCGGACGAGGAGTAGGAGATTCGTGAAAGTGAGGATTTGCCGGGCCACATCTCGGTTCTCTTTACTGCCCATGACTTTCTTGGGAGGTAAGATGTCGGCCCTAAACGAGGCCCAGTGGTAATTCCTGAACTGCTGTGTCAGTGGTGGAGATTGATAAAATCTTGAAATGAACAAATTCCAGAACTGATCTTTTCATTATGTTTCCTTGAATCCTTGTTTGTTCCCTTATAAATTTGATCCATGTAATGCAATCCGTAACACTGATAGGGGGAAAAAGCAGCGATGTGAATGCGGTTGAGCGTAATACATTTTTATGGGTGGCGTAAAGAGTAAAATTTTACTTGAAATAAAATAAAGCATTTGTTGTTTTAGTCCCGGGGCAGTTTTTACCATTCTTTGTTGTAATGGACTTCTGCTGGGTGTAACTTCCTTCTTGTCGTGCAGGAGGTCTTGGTGCTGCGGCAGTGAAGGGGCACTCCTCTTACACACGTTGGATGTGGTAATTCCAAGGCTGAGAGATGAGAAGTTAGCTTCTGTTAGGGACAGACTAAATCAAGACCTGGAACAGGTGTTCTTTTGCTTGTATGCACATCCGAATAAGAAAACCAAGGTAAAATGTTTTCTCTAACAGATTCAACTACTTGCGATAATTTTGTTGGTTCTGTTTATCAGCTCATCAAGGCCGTGTTTTAGTCACGTGTCTCTTTAGTTGACTGGATTGTTCACTGTATAGTTTATTCATTTTTGTTTATTTGCATCGTCCAGAATTATGTTCAGATTAGATTCATCATGTGATTTTAGGTGTCAGGACACTGAACCTACAGTGCACTTGCAGCTCCCTGCACAGTACAGAACAAGGAACAGTCCATTGCGTAGAACAGCCACTTGCATGAGTGAAGAAAGAACTCTGATAGTCACTTGTTTATAAAGTCACCACGGAAAGGTACCTACTAACCTAACGTAATTAGGATACGACAGATATTAGAACTGTGTTTGAATCATGAAAAAGTTTGTACTCTCAAAGACTAGACCAGCAAACGAAAGACAGAAGTAAGACAAAAAAAACCAGCATAAGCAGTAAATGTGAAACATGACTGTCGGAAGTAACGTTCTTATAAAGAATCCATTATTATCACAGACGTTTAGGGAATCAAAAATACAAGCTGTATCATACTTAACTTCATCATAAATGTTTTTTTCAAAACTGAGGTCCTAAGGCATTCTTCTCCCAACAGGCGCGCTACCTTCAGGACCACGGAGTCCCTCAAGTCCCCTTGACTTGGGTGTGGGGCATGCAGTTATATCAGTTCTACCTGCCTGATGAACTGCCAGAATTTGATTCCTACCGTGTCACTAGCATCACAGCTGATGTTGAATGTCTGCTGAAAAGGATTGCCTCTCTGATACCTCCTCATTATAATCCAGGTGATATATTTACTATTACTCTGATTTTTAAAAAGAAAAGCAATTTTGTAGGACAATATCTGCTGTCTGTGATAGCCACTTCAATGACGTGGTTGACTTCGTGAAATGCAGAAGGAACATCTTCATGTTGGGTCGTACTGTAAGGCCATATTCGAAGGATTTTAAGGAAAACTGTAAACGGAACTCCAGTTTGCCTCCGGCCGTCTTCACCATCTGAGAACGATCAGCGTGCGCAGCCCCCTGCTGCGTCTTTACATATTTCACAAATGGTCCCGAACCCACGGCGACACTCAAAGTGTCTCGGATCGGGATACCGTCTGTTCGCCATACAATATCGCAGCATCTGCAGAATTCTGTGCCCACATCTGCCAAGAGCTGGCTAGCCCACCGTGCATGGTATTCCATTCTGACACTTCGGTACCGGTAACAGCTGTTAGTCGTAACAGCGACCACACGCAAGGGGCTCCACAATGTTGACGTACCTGCTTCTGCCCCATCTATATCGGCTACTGCGAGCACGTACAGAACTGATATGAATTTGTGTTGCTTTCAGCACATCTGGTGGAAAAAGTGATGGCATATATCGATGGGACGAGCCCGTCTTTTCCCGTGTTGGGAGATGCTCGTAGTCAGTTGCCTCGCTCCATGTCAGCGATCTTCTACCTCTTGGCTGATTAGTATTTCAAAGTTAATGAATGGGTAAGTAGTTGATAAGATATGTGAATTGTGCTTCCTTTAATCTTAATTTCTTTGGATTCTCTTTTTGAATATTCTACCTTCCTTAATGCCCTCGCTTCACTTCTGTACTGTAACACCAAGACAGACATTTCATTACAAAACTTTGTTAGCATTTCTTCCTTGATTTTGTCTTCAGTGTCCTTGTAAGTATGAAGCTAGTAATTTAGTCCTGTCAGTAACTGTTTCAGGTCGTGTGGGGTAATTCCTGTAAAACCCATATCTTACTTTTCTGTACTGAAATTTTAAAGTTGTGCCATGCACATGAAATGTTCAACTCGAACACGAACCTTTGAAGTTCCTCTCCAGAATTATTAATGGACATACATAAGTGTTTGTGGAAGAGTCCTTAGTGTTATGGGTGCAAATATCTGAATGATTTTGACACCGATTATTGCCGTGCAGTGTGGAAACAGTGAACACAAGTATATATTTATTTTCACAGTCTATACACAAACGTTGTAATTAAATGATGTTGTTAAAATTATATAATATTAAAACATTATGTAGTATAAAATATTATATTTTGGCGCTTTTTATCGTAAATACGATTTTACATTATTTAGCGCTTTTTTACGACATGTTTCGAATTTACAAGAAATAACCCAAAGGAAGCAAACAAAATTTCAATGGTTGCAGAACCCAAACAAAACAAATGCGGATAATCTATGTAACGTGAGACGTGAGGCTAGTAGAACCTTTAGGACTAAGAAAAGGGAATACCTGAAGGGCAAAATTGCTGAACTTGAGACAAATAATAAGGAAAAAAACATCAGAGACCTGTACAGAGGCATTAATAACTTTAAGAAAGGATATCAACCCCAGACCAATTTGGTAAAGGATGAAGGTGGCAGTTTGCTTGCAGATCCAATAAAAATTGTGAATAGGTGGAAAAATTTCTTTAGCGAGCTCTTAAATGTTCATGAGACTGGTGATATTAGACAGATTAAAATGCATACAGCTGAACTGTTGGTGCCAGAACCTAGCTTAGATGAAGTGGAACTAGCCATTGGGAAGTTGAAAAGTTATAAATCTCCAGGAATTGATCAGATTCCAGCAGAATTAATTAAAGCAGGTGGCAAAGGGTTGCATATGAGGATCCATAAGCTTATTCAGTTAATTTGGGATAAGCAAGAGATGCCACAACAGTGGAAGGAATCCATAATTATTCCTGTTCATAAGAAGGGGGACAAGACTGAGTGTGGTAATTACCGAGGAATATCGCTGCTATCAACCTCCTACAAAATTCTATCAAACATTCTTTTGGCAAGATTAATTCCATGTGCGAATGAAATTTTTGGGGATCATCAGTGTGGGTTCAGACGAAACAGATCAACGATTGATCAGATCTTTTGCATTCGTCAGATACTAGAGAAAAAATGGGAGTTCGGTGGGACCGTACATCAGTTATTTATAGATTTCAAAAAAGCCTATGACTCTGTGAAGAGAGAAGTGCTATATAATATTCTTATTGAATTTGGTATACCAAAGAAGCTAGTGAGTCTAATAAAAATGTGCTTAAATGAAACCTGTAGCAAAATTCGAGTAGGTAATTATGTATCTGAGTCATTTTCCATCAAGAACGGTCTGAAACAAGGAGATGCTTTATCTCCATTGCTCTTTAACTTTGCGTCAGAATTTGCCATCAGGAAGGTCCAAGGTAGGCAGGAGGGTTTGCAATTGAATGGGACACATCAGCTGTTGGCATTTGCTGATGATGTTAATTTATTGGGGGACGATATAAATACAATAATACAAGCAATTTTGGTGACCATGAGACTAAATTCCGGAAATGCTTGCTACTTCTCAGTTCAAAATATTTTGTCTTCCCGTCTGATTTCTAAGAACCTGAAAATTAAAGTATACAAAACAATAATCTTGCCTGTTGTTTTGTATGGGTGCGAAACATGGTCTCTCACTCAGAGGGAGGAACACAGATTGCAGGTGTTTGAGAATCGGGTATTGAGGAGGATATTTGGGCCTAAGAGGGAAGACGATGGGGCGTGGAGAAAACTGCACAATGACGAGCTTAAAAATCTGTACTCCTCCCCCAGTATTGTCAGGGTGATTAAGTCGAGAAGATTGAGATGGGCCGGGCATGTAGCGCGAATGGATGGGACAAGAGGTGTGCACCGGGTACTGGTTGGGAAACTTGAAGGGAAGAGACCGCTGGGGAGACCTAGACGTAGATGGGAGGATAATCTCAGGCGGGATCTATGGGAGATAGGAGTTGAAGGAGACTGGATTTTGTTGGCCCAGGACAGGGTCCGGTGGAGGGCTTTGGTTAGTTCGGTGATGAACCTTCGGGTTCGGTAAGCCATCTAGTTAGTTAGTTAGTAGTATCTTCTTTGGAACCCATTAAGCATGTGGTCTACCCCAGCAGAAGCATAGAAACAATGGTAAGAGTTTGGCCCCCATTCCGTTGAAATGTTGGAAATCGTTGAGGACGCTGAAACGAAACCTGAGGAGTCTGCACCAGAGACTGATTCTGAGTCACCTGTTAAATCAACTAATGTCCAAGGAGACACAAGGAAGATGTTGCATGATGTTCAGGGAGATGCTACTTTGACAATTATCTCTAACAAAAAAATTGCTAGATTATCACTGGAAAATGTTGAGCAACCACGATCTCAACGATTATCAGATGAAGAAATTATCAGGGTGAGTGCAGTTGCTAGTAGTGATCCAACTGCATGTCTCCGTCTAATTCAGCTTCAAGCAGAATCAGTTGATAAATTGAATGATTCCCCACGTAAAGTGTCCAATCCTGGTTACTGTGTGAAAATGCATGCAACCTCAAGTGATAACCTACTTTCACTCTGCCTTCAGATGATGGACAGAATCAACAAAACAGAAGAGATCACTGTAACTGCATGGCGTCATTCTGAATATGTAATTCTAGATCCAACTAACAGACAGATTTCACATGCTGACAGCGGTTTGAAAATAGTGGGTAGATCTTCACAGTTTGCTGTTATAGAAGTTGGACAAAGATCTGAACATAACACATCTACTGATCTAAAAGAATTAATTCTTAAAAAGGAAATTGAAGTGTCTAAAACATACGAAATATTTGGCAACTTTAGTGACCCAAATCCTTCATGTAACACTGCTGCAGTAGAGTTAAGAGATGACTGCAAGAGTTTCTATGGGAATGACAAAGAGACTGATGATGGTGAACCTCCTCTTGAACTGAATGACAGTTCAAGCTCAGATGATGAAAGTCCATCTCTTGGTCACAGTGTGTCTGAAAATATTTTATCTGCTTTTGGTTTTGATGAATGAGAATTTAAATAAACATTCAGTTTATTGATTATAGTATATAAAGTTTATTCTGTAGTTATTCTTTAATATTATATAGAGGTTTTAACATGATCCACTGTGGATGAGCAGATGTTTTTTTCAGATTACCCTGAAAACTGAATGATTTGTTACATCACAGGAATATAGCTTTTTACCACTGTGCGTACGCTGATGGGTCTTCAGGTTATGCTGATCGATGAATGACTTGTCACACAAATCGCAGGAATATGGCCGCTGGCCATCATGTAATGTGTTCTCTTCTTTTGCAGGACTGTAGCAAACAAATCGAAAGTCTTCAAAGCCTAGAAAATTTTATTCCATTGTGTGCTGATCATGCATTCGCGTTCACTGGGCGTTGACTGTGACGTCACAACATGGCGGATATGTTTCGTCAACTTTAGTCAGTTGTTACAGAACAAGGACTGTATTAGTACAACTGTGAACTGAAGTGAGCCATATCTTGAAGTGTCAGTATTTATTACATCCAACAACCAATCAGATTTCTATTTAGTCACTGCAACAGTACCAGTGCCAGTTGAAAATAAATAATTCTGAATCTTTATTACGCAGTTTTCTGGTCTCAGTCGTCACTTTATCTCTCTCAGGTCAAGTTATTCGGGTTCTGAACTTCATTTTGAAACATTCCTAAGAACTAAATCAGTTTTTACGATGTTTTGAAGATATGTTGCATGTGAAAATGTGTGTGCTATAATAGCAATACATTTGAATCCAACAAATACTGAACTTTTCTGCCTTCAAAGACTTTGGACATCCATGGATATTTGTGTAGCTAGCAGCAAAAATGAATTTCTTCTTGGCTTTTACCTGTTGTCTATCTTGTTTAGGTCAGTCTGAATAATATTAAAACTTTTAATGACTTTCGTGTAATAAAGACCTTTTGCTACTCTGATAACTCAGAATAATATGATGTTAATTTTCTCACATTAATTTGTATGTTGTTAATACGTAGGAGGCTAAATGTTATGTTTTGTATTTATACAATTTGGTAGAATCAATGCATTGCTTATATACTTACAGGTAGATTTTGATTAAAGTTTGTTATTGTCAACATTGTCAGTGTTGGTAAAATTCATTACAATTTTAGGATCTAGCCAAGACTTTAGGGACCAAACGTAATGTTGCTGCATTTAACAGTACATTGCAATCAGGTCTTTTCTCATTGTGATTATGAATTAATGACTGCTGCCTCCATTATAGCATTATTTGTTGCATTTGTAACCACACTTGGAGGATACAATCAGGATCTTTGGTTAGTGTATGAACTGTAGTGATCTGATAAGAACAGTTCCATCCTGGTGAGTATTTAATAAAACTATTAATGATAAACTGTTTGCACAGCTTTATTCAGTCAGACTTTCATGACATTTTTCTGTTTTGACATGTTTCTACTATACCAGGTGATCTTAAGGCAGTAAATACTAAATGTATGATAATTCTTACAACAGAGAGAGTATTGACCTGTTCATTTACAGGTTTGGGTCCATTGCATGAGCTTTATATAAACTATGTTTATTTGTCATAAGAGATATTTTGTTTTGAGGTTATGTACATTGTTTTGTATAACAATAAATATTCAAATTATATAAGTTGAAATATAAACTTACAGTATGTAGCATCTAGCTTTCTTGAAGTTAATGACATTTCCAGGTACTAGCATTGTTAAGACCCAAGTAGTTTGGTCTGCAATGTAAAAAAATCTTGCTGTTAAAATGTTATTGCACAGTGTAGAAGACTAGGTTGCTTCAATTATAAACATGTATGTTATGCAGATTGTGTATGTTGTATTGAATTTTTATGCTTATAAATATATCATGTTTCTCTATGTTTCTAGTTTTGTTAGAACTACTGTTGAAACTGTATAACATTTTGTGTAATTATACATAATTCCTTATTTCAGACGTGCAAAGGAAGAATTCAGGCGGAAAAATTTTCCTGATCGATATCCAGCTTTTAATGGGAGGAAAAACTTGTACAGTACTCGAGAGCTGCCAGAGGTATGTTTGGTTTAATTTAACAAGTGTAAGCTGTTGCTGCTGGTAATGTTGATGTGGATGTAAAGACATAAAACTTGTGATGGAGGCAGTACGCTCCTTTGAAACATTGATCAACTTGTACCAGACTACACAGTGCGACATCCCAGATGACAGCCATCTTCATACTTATCGTTGTGAAAGTCTCAAGTTTTGCCATATCAGAGTTAATTTAAAAAGTTAGTTTCCCTTTGTATCACTGTAACTTTGTCTTCCAGTGTATGTGTTGTAAAATTTATAAGTGTTCAGTTCTGAACATTATGGTACATACAGCTATTGAAAGTGATACTGTGATACTCTGTAGCAAAGAACTAAAGTGTTTTTTTCTTCAGAAAACTGAAAGTCTCATGGTGCATGATGATGAATCTGTTAGGGTTAAAGAGTGTGAGACTACTATCAAATTCACACCCCAAGTTGATTTTGGATCCCTCTCTACATGCATGAGCAGTGAACGTACACTGGAAATCCCACAGAAATGTATTCAGGCTGTAGATATTGTAATTCAAATCTAAAACTTCTTGACGATGGTGAAGAGTCAATTGAATAAAAATTTACTTGGATATTATCCATCATCTAGTAAATATAAAACGTAAAACGACGTTTCGGAGGTGGGACTCTATCTCCGTCTTCAGGTTCCTACACAGTTGGGCCCACTATCTCCGGACAAAGTAAAAAAGTGAAAGTCCCGGAATAAAAAGGCATTACCACACCATCCATCTGTGGGACGTAAAAGAATAGAAGTAGAAATCAAAATTCATTGAACACGATAAAAAAAACTCACAAAAGGTGGGAATAAATACACATGAAAATCAGCTCGAAACTCGATGCCCAACTTGGATTTCTTCAGAGATTACAGGAATCCAAATAGGAGATAAATCCAAACTAGGCTGGCTGATAGCATTGGCGAGTAGTGCCATGTGTGCCGCCTCCTTGTATTTTCTGTAGATGGTATTGGGCTCTGTTAATAACACTCTGGCTCCTGTTTGGATACCTGTCATCTCTGAAGAAATCCAAGTTGGGCATCGAGTTTCGAATTAATATTCATGTGTATTTATTCCCACCTTTTGTGAGTTTTTTTTTATCGTGTTCAATGAATTTTGATTTCTACTTATATTCTTTTACGTCCCACGGATGGATGGTGTGGTAATGCCTTTTTATTCCGGGACTTTTACTTTTTTACTTTGTCCGGAGATAGGGATTAGCTCTATCTAGTGGGCCCAACTGTGTAGGAACCTGAAGACGGAGATAGAGTCCCATGTCCGAAACGTCGTTTTACGTTTTATATTTACTAGACGATGGATAATATCCAAGTAAATTTTTATTCAATTGTAGATATTGTGCTGTGCAATGCACCATCTTTTCATGGGTACGTAGTTAATTAGCTATTTTGTGACTCTTGGTGTACCAGAAACATCTGATTGGTCTGTAAGGTATTCATCAATACTGTGTCAGTTACAGAGATTGTGTAGTGTCAAATGAAGTGGGTAGATAATGAAATGAAAGTATGTAAAGTCTTGAAAGATGTCTACTTCAAGATTCTCACTGGTGTTGCCTGCAGGGACCAAGGAAGACCTAGAAAGCACTGAATCATGGTAACCAGAAAACCTGGCTGAGATTTGATCATGATCTTGAGGAGGATTGTGACATGATAATTGTTCGTTAATTTTTAAACTTACAAAATAAGTATGAATGTTGATTAAAATGGATATGAGTATTGTAAAAACTCTGCATGTATTTAGATATTATTGGTAGAGAGATTTTTTGGTTTAAGGGTTAATCTACTGGATGATAAAACTGGACTTTTTCATCCCAAATTTTTATGGCATTTTTAAATAATAGTCTGTGATATAAAATTGAAATTGATTCTGTCCAAAGTATTTTTACTGTGATCAGTACATTTTTTATGAATTAGCGACGAGTTGTTAATTTTTAACTTACAGCAGTGCTGTTTGTGCAGGGTCGGATGGGTCTTTGGTAGGTATGTTTGGGTGAAAAGGGGTTACTGGTAAGATCTCTTTTCCTGTCAGGGTTAACATGGGGAATAAGGATGATCACCAGCTGGATTGTAGACAATTGCTGTGAAGTGGTGAGGTTGCAGGAGTGTCAAGTTTTGCCACAGTTGTTAACACTGGTATATACTATATAGTATATGGTTTATTAATGTTGATGAAGATGATTCTCGTACGTACAACACAATGTTTATCAGAAAGAACGCAGCCAGCTTTACGAAGAGAATGAATCCACTCTAATTTCTCGGATTGCTGCCAACTAGGCCACTTTGCAACTCCGTTATTCCCAAGTGTTTGGGACTGTTTCTACAAGTTGCCACTTCCCTACCCTGGAAAATAACTGCTCAGTACTTAGGTTTTTCAAAGGAGTAGCAGGTATATGCATGTGGATACCTGCGTTTTACAGCTTAGTTGTGTGTGCTTCCCCCCTGGGCTTGAACTCTGGGGTCCATGGCATACTCATTGGCTAGACCAGTTATAAACTGTTTTATCTCTCCAAATCTTATGTGACTATATATTATTAGAATTCTGAAAGGAGATTCCCTTTTTTGAAGTGTATTTGCAAACTGCTAATTTTTCTGTTTATTTGTTCCTTGCTTCAGCTATATGTCAGTTTTATCTTGGAGTATAATTTTGTTTGAATTTAGTTTTAGCATATAAGTGTAAGGCTTAAAACACTGTATATGTAAATAAATTTATGTTCTAAAATTTAGCTCTGCTTTTTCGGATGTCAAACTAGAAACAAGAATTGCACGAAGTACCAGAAATCAGCTTATTATTGGCGTGTCATTAATATTTTTCTTTCATTTTCTCAACAAGGTACTTAAAAATAGGGCCTTAGTGCTTCCTATTAATCATCTACAATTCATGATGTGATCGCAGTATAATTCTGTAAATTGTGCGGTAGTCGTGAAGTGCAGGAGTATGAGAAATAAATAAATCCATTAGAGTTTGAAGTGAGTTCGTAATGAGTCTTTAGCCTGGTTTCTTACTAAGTTATTTGCGGTTTTCCTGAGTTTCTCCACCAAAATTCTGATATAATGCATTAAAATATGCCAGAATTTCCTTAATTCTTTCACTGAACGCTGTCTAACATGTGCAGTTCATGAGGCATTTAGCATGAAGATAATTCTGTGTTTCACTTTGAAAGTAGAATGCTGTCTTTTCGTTATGGAGGCTTGGTCTGCATGGGATTTATGGTGGATAAAGTGTTACTGGAGTTGGTTTTTTGTGAGTTCTTTTGTCGTATCCTGTCAGTTATTGATTAAACAGTGTTCCATAATATCAGTGCAGTGTGTGACTATGCAGGATATTATCAGTCTCATACCAGTTGGGACTTCAGCCCTGAAGTTTACTTTAGTGATGATTTTATTGCATGTCGCTGTTTTGTTGAGGTGCATGAAGAATTTAATTTGAAACTGTTTGTCTGTGTTTAATAAGTTAATGGTACTAATGTTTATTTTGTTAGGTTTGTGCAAGTTGGACGCTCATTCTATACTCCTCCAAGCGGTAATATTTTGAAACTGGGTGATGGACTAGAAATGTGGTATGGAGTGTTCCAAAGTGCCACTTTGGGCTGTAAGCCATTTGTGAACATTGATGGTCAGTATATTTAATGGTTGGTAATACTTGGTACTTAATACAGGGGCTTGTCTTAGTGTTAGCATTACCCTCTATATTTTTAGGTACCTTGTTTAGTTGGACAACATTCCTCAAACCCCTGATAAATTTATTGCAGATATTGTCAGTAGGCATATTTGAAAGTTAAATGTCAACTATAATCAGAATCACATGTGCACCAAAATACATAACCAGGTACTGAAAAAGACACTTTTCTGTTTGCCTCAGATGAGGTGTGCCAAGATTTATGGTAATGGATTTTGTTAATGGGTCATGTGTACTACGGGCCGCTGAACATTCTCTGGGAAACAAAATACATCAGGCATTGAAAACAGAATATATATGAGGTTTTTATGAAAAACGAGCAATATTTTTTCCATTCTTATCAATTATTGGTATTTGTTCTCTTTTTCATTTTTGTTTGTTATTGTGAGACCATTTTATTTCATAAAAGTTAATTGTGAAAAAGTTCTATCACTTTATTTTTAAATAATCCAGGCCATAAATTTGTTTCCAATGCTGAAATTCATTATCCAGAAGACGGAAATCTTCGTACTCACCACTGTGAAAACCTCAAATCATTCTCATTATCATTAGTTTGTACAATTGCTTTAAAATAATTTGTCACCAAAGGGGTTAAGCAGAAATAAGGCATTTTTTTATCAAAAGCTTTGGGTTGGTGGTCCAGATTTCAGCTCTGAATACGGAACTTGGCATGATTTTTTAATTACATTACAGGTTTTCTGCGTAATGTTGTAAATTATTTTTCCTTGTATTGAATTAAAATTATATCATATTGAAAAAAGATTTGAAATAAAAGTTGTAGATGTGTATGGGATATATGTATTACTTGTGTAATGCTCATTTTGAGAAGATTGATAAAGTTTGCAGAGTTGTGTAAAATAAAATAATTTATAGTCACGTACATTTTTAAAAATGGGCCATCTGGTATGTAGAACCCTTCAGTGGAACTGTGAAATCAGTTGAAGAGTATGAATACTGAAGTAATCATACTGCAGCACTAAGTTTATTTGTTACATTTATTTCTGATTTAATTGTGATAATTATGTTTTACAGTGACACATAAAGGTTTTCCATCACCACAAAATGTTGTGGATGCCATTCATGAAATCTGCAGACCTCAAGATGACTGTGAGTTGAACGACGATCAGAAGGAAGATTTCAAGAGCTATATCCGTGGTAAGGGTGAGAATAGTTACTGAAACACTGCATTATCCCTTTCAGTACCAAGCCAGTACATTATGCCATAAGACTGCGAAGCCAGTTAAGAGATATATTTTTCTTTGGAAATGTATTTTAAACTTTCAAGAGAACTGTGTTCATATATGAGCTGTTAAAAGCAAGTAAAACTTTCGTTTTGCAAAATACATTTTCAAATTAACATTGAATTTTCACATATAAAATAATGTTCTTCAAAGATGAAAAAGTTATGAACACAATTAATACAAGTTGGTAGGAAACCACAACAAATTCATTGTCAGCATTGTTATTCACAGCAAAAGCATTACAGAGATCAGATGGATAATGCTGTTTAAGGAAATAATTGTTGTTTATTCTGAGAATCATGAAAACCATAAATGCAAATTATAAAAGTTATTGATTGTTAAAAAAGGTGGAACATGTAGTTAACACTGAACTTCAAAGACTTAACGTTATGAAGAAAATAATATGGTTGAAAACTCTGTTGATCAGGGACCATTATGTCCCTTTAAAATTCACTTCGTAAGGTTTTCAAATGTGGCCTTTTCAAGTAAGGTGTTTGAACTATGGGGTCTGTGCTAACTATATGCTGGTCTTTTAAATTGTGGGCATAAGAGGAGAAGTGACATTATATACTTTTCTCAGGAGGGACAAAGTTATTTTAAATATTCAGCATTGTGTGTAGGCCTATTGTTAATTTATTTATATTTTGTTAACGTACATACAGATTTGTGTCCTCACACTATAACATCTGACTGTTTGTTTAGCTATTTGAATAACATAACATGAAGATGGCTGTTTTCTGGGAACTTCTGCCAGACTGCATGGCACTATAACCCAGAAGACAGTCATCTTCATGCTCATCACCTTGAAAATCTTAAGTCCTACTAACCAGCAACATGATTTGGTCCATAGGAGTTATTTCCTTTGTGCATGAAGGTTTTGAATTCTAGTTTAAATAGCATTTTCTAAAAGCTTAATGAACCTGCAGTCAGAGGCTTCTATTAAAAGAAACTTATTTTAGAAATTAATATAGCCAGTTAGCTCAGTATGACTATGGACTGGATGACTAGTGTTAGATTCCCAGCAGAGGCAGAGGATTTTTCTACAAGTCCCTGCATCCAGACCAGCCCACCCAGACTTCTTTCGCGTGGGTAGTAGATAGGCCTTTCTGCAGGGGTAAAGCTTGGATAGGGCATGCCGCTGAACAAATCATTCCCATGTAATGCAGAGGTCAAGGACAAATACCAGCTTTATGTCCTGTCCTGTCAAGTGCCTTCATTGTGTGTGGTGGGGAGTTTATTTTCATTGTATGTGTAACAGTCTAAAAGTATACAGGTTGTCGGTCTTCAATTTTGTTTGTTTCAGACTTAAAGGTTGATTACACGATCCCTAACAACCCGACCAGCAAGCGAACATTCAGGGTAAACGCAATTGCTGAATGTCCAGCAAAATTACGGTACGTTCAATCTTTTGTGAGCTACAGTCATATCTTTATGTTCACATGTTTTTCATCAGTAGATAGCTTTGAATGTACAGGAATGTTTCTGACTTCACATGTGCAGTTATATGAAATGAGGAATATGTTAGCTACAAGTTTGCCTTGATGATTTCTACCATCTGCTGAAATCTCTTTGAATTTTTTCCCTGGAAATAGGTATCTGTGTTAAACAGAGAATTCTTTAAAGTGGTAAAAATTCAGTTTCCCTGAGATTGCATTATGAGTATATTTTATGATGTTATAGGAATATTTTGCTTTACATGTAATGTTTTTTGATTATAAAGATTTCAGTTGGATGATGGTCAAAGGATATCAGTTCAAGATTATTTTGCCCATGTCAAGCGTATACAACTGAGATTTCCACTTCTTCCATGCCTTCATGTTGGTTCACTTAAGAGAGAAAAGCCAGTATATCTTCCACCAGAGGTAGAGTACGCGACTGTAATCTTGAGACTTGCAAGGAATGCAGGAAGTCCGAAGTGTTAAAGGCTGACGCCATTTTTCCTCCTTCACCTCAATTCCCCACACCGCAAGTCTCAAGATTACAGTCTTACACTGTAAGAAACCTTATTTTGAATAGATGTAAATCAGCCCCTATAGAAGAGGGTGGGACTGATTACTCCCTGACTGTATTTGGACTGTTTTAAATACAGCTGACATTATTGTCATTTTATGTAGTAGAAGGGAATTTTCCTTTCTGTTTCTCAAATCACTGGAAGGTTTAGATTATAAAGAATTAATTTACTTATTTTGCATGTGTTTGTGTTTTTTACTCATATTTACAGTGCTTAATTTCAAATATTTAAAAACAGAGTTCTAAGAGTATCAGATGTAAGAAAAATATATTTAGTGATTTGTGAACTGAGTTATACAATGATTTATAGAGTTTCTGTATTGTTAGGTTAGTTAAAACCAGGACATATTTCTAGAAAGAATTGGCAGTGCTTTTATGGCATGTCTGACAATTTTAACATGTTTTGACAATCTTTATTTTTTATATTTTAAAGCAAAATTGCTGGTATTCCTTACTGGTGCATGCTGCCACAAAGAAGGCACTGGTTACAGGGGGCTGAAAAGTAGATCAGTTGGGGAAGCAAGAAATATAAGCAGAATTTTATTTGGGATACTCTTGGAAAGCAGTATTTTTTTAAGATTTATGTTTTGGGCATATAACTAAATGATTTCACTTTGCTTGAAACCTGTAATTTACATGAACATGCATTGATAAATTTCATGATATTATGAATCTGCTCTGATCATGCATTGAAATGCAGTTCTTTTTTTACAGTTGTGTGAGTAACAGACAGACTTCTGCAATGATAAGGCATACTGCAACAAGCACTGATACGAGAAAACAAAAAATAATGGACATGGTATGTTATCTTGGTTGTCTTTCTTACTATAGCTGATATTGTTTTCTTTATTTTGTTAAATTACTTCCAGTATGTCTTGTAATCTGAATTTTTGCTTTGTACATAACTTGAACACACATTTAGTTATCATGTTCATAAAATGAAACTCACGCACCAGACGTCAAAATTGGGTGATTAGTACTTCTGCTGAATATTTGGGAGGTTCTTGGTCCAAGGCCTAGCTATTGTGGTTTGAATTTTAGTAATTCTCTTCAACTTCTCCAGGTAAGTGCTGGGATAGTGTTTTAAGGCAAGGCCATGACTGGTTACTTCCACATCCTTCACAATTCAAAAGTCTTTATCTCCTCATTAAGCACTATATTCTCTATATAAACTGTGCAATTAAGAAAGTGTTGTGTAATGAGGAGCACAAAACACATTCATTGTGCCAATATTTTCTTACCTATATTGGACTATTTGTATGTTGGACACCATTTCATAAATTTATTGAACAAATACTACAAGCGACACAATGAAACGACGTACAGATGAAAAAGGTAACCTTCTAATTTGCATCAAGGTAGAGGTTTACGATATGAGAGCCATTCACCACATGGCAAACATAAAAGAATTATTTTAAGTTCTTGCGTCACTTTGTCCAAGGTGTCGCAACTTCCACTGAATTTGGATATGTGTATCTAATTCATGAAGAATGTGTGGCCGAGGAGGTTAGTAATCTGCATCCCTTGCGTAACCCCATTAGTGTCGGGTCAGGGGTTCTGGGAGGCCACGTGCAAGGCAGGTTTTCATAAAGGTAGTCACCGACTTCCAAACGCCAGAGTTGCAGTACACAATCCTGCCGGAACTAGGAATCCTGTTGTGGAAAATCTTCTGACAGTTGTGGCATTAACCACTGTTGCAATATGTTGAGATACGTGATGCCTGTAATTGTGCTTTCTGCAAAAAAAGATCTGACCATAAACCTTTGTTCTGGATAAATAGCATGTGGCTTTTTGGTACCCCAGATCTGGACATTATGTGTGCTCACACATCTAATCAGCTGGAAAGGTGTGGAGAACCTGAGGATGCCCTTGGGCTTTCTCACCAAGCTTCAGTCCATGGTCTAACCCAAACCCAATCTTGTCCTTGAAGTTGAATTTGTGGGCATCTGTCTGGCATGTTTTTCAGCAAAGATCATTGTTCCATGTATCTCTTATTGTATGAACTTTTATGTTCTGATCATAATTTGTCATGGAGTGAATTATGATTAAGGCCATTTCATATTCGTACAATACACGTTCTTGTAATGAGTATTACGAACCTGATGAACGGTTGAAGTCACAATGTGGGAGGATGGTCCTGTCTCAAGACGCTGTTAAGCCACGATGGCATGATGGCATTTATGTGATCAGTGATCAAACAAACTTCTCATGCTGCCTCCTATCAGTGGTCACATGAATTATTTGTTATGATGTCCATAGCAGCACCGATGACATAATTGTCTATACTAATATCAGTAATATGAATTATTTAAGCTGCAAACTGTCAGTGGCTTGGCAGCCCAGCATAATGTATTAGGTTAATTTGTTGTTATAGTGACATCAGAAGAAAGTATCTTCTGTGGATGGAAGTGAATTAGTGAGCTTTCTAAAAATTAAGTATAGTATTTCTGTGGTGTAATCCGTAACTGTATCACTTTTGCGGATTAAGACGATAAATATGAGTGTGTGTGAAAAGAATAGTTATAGCAAATGGAGGGATCAATTACTATTCCTATATATGATGAATAGCCACGGTGGTCTAGCGGTTAGAACGCTAGCCTTGTAATCCAGGGCTCTTGGGTTCGATTCCCTGCGGTGCCCGAATTTATAACTTGTGTTGGGCAAGGCCGTGGTCTAGGCATCCCAACAATTATTCCATTCACACACAGAAGAAGGCAATGGCAAACCACTTCTGGATTATCTGCCAAGAACGTATATGAACAGGTCCCAGTCCGAGAAAAGGATGCAAGGATCCTGTTCATATGGACCTGTCGTCAGACAGAACACTAAATAAATAAATATATGATTAAGGAGATAATGTTAAGCAGTGTGTGGTGTAGAGTACACCTTTGGAACCTTTGTGTCTTCCAAAGAGTATTACTTTTCAATTTTGGTGTTGCTTTAACATAAAAATGAGAATGTGAATTATGTGATGAAGTACAATATTAGTGTTGTTTTTGATACCTTCACACACCATATTATTCATTTGATATCGCCACCATTTCATAAAACTTTAATGTCATATCTTATTTTATTTTATTGTTTTGTATGCATTTGATTCTTGCTTTGCAATTTTAATCTATTCCATGGTAGGATCATTGGAATTTATCTGTTCAGTTGCAGAGAGACTATTTTGAAGTGAGAAAATTCCAGTAGTGTGTCAGGACTTATATTGCATGTGTTATTGGACCAGGACTTTTGATAGGCCTTCATATAGTGTGGTCAGCTTTTTTGATAGATAATATCTGAGTTTCATAACCTTTAGGTGTATAATTGAGAAGTGATAAGTAAATATAATGTATATTGAAAGTAGTAATAATTTCATATGATGTGTAGGTGATTGGTTGCGTAGTGTGGATGGACGTGAAGTTACATTCCAAACCATCGACTCAGTTCTAACAAATCTCAGCACTCCTGGTAAGGCAAGCTGTAGTGTTTTGTATAGCATGTGGAACTGCTAAGAATCTGATGTTAATTTATGTTAACAGTTCATGTTTCCCTTACAGGTAGAGCTGAAGTTGCAGCGAGTTGCAGGTCGTGATGTTACAGCACAGTTGTCAGTTGAAAGCCCACCCAAGGTTTGTGTCTTATATGCTCAGGCATTGTAACATTTTGGAAAAGTATTGCGTACAGGGCTTTGAAATTAACATTCATGGACCAGAGTCCTCTTTGAGGACTGATAGTTGCTCAGCTAGTCAAGAAATTTACTACCTTTATGGAACCTGGATGTTTACAAGGACCTGTCACTGTGATGGTGAGCTAGAGGAATTCTCTTCACACCGTTTCTTGAAGTTCCATTCTAACTTTACCATTCCATCTAGGCCTGTATTTTTCAGAAGGTTTATTCCTTATTCTTTCTGACTAATATTTTGTATGAATTATTTATTTCTTTTATGTGCTACGTGTTCAATTTCATCTTGTATCTCGTCCTTAATTTGATCAGAGTGCCCAGTACTGTTGATAAAACTGTTTTTCTGAAAATGTGAGTGCCAGATACAAGTATTAGTTACGTCGTCTGTGCAAGATGTTCCCAAGTGATTCATAATGAGAGATGTGTTGGAAACATGAAAAGTTGCATGTGTCAAACTCAGTACATATCCCAATGCATGTATTTGTCTTTGGCCAAAAATAATTTTAATATAAGTGTTGTGTGGGAGCATGAATGATTAAAAATTGACTTTGTTGAGTCAGAGACTGGTATTTATCAGTGAATGTGCTGCCATAAGCATTTAAGAACTTGAAGGTAGAATGCTTAATTGAATTTTTGAAGCAGGAGATTTGTAATGAGTCATTCGTTTGATGTCAGTAAAGCAAGCAGTTGAACATGGTTTTGATATTTGGAAATTTGGAGTTTGGTTTCTGGGTTGTACTGGTAGACTGAATTCTTAGAAGCAGTCAGTATTTTTTTTACAAAAAAAAAATTTGATGCTCTGTTTTAACAGTTTATCATCCATACTTTTTCATAAAGAAACAAGGCACTATGCCAATACAGACTTCAGCCAGAAAACTAACAATTTCTAAGACAGACAACTTCTGAATGATGCAGTCATGTGATAGCAGCAGGTTCCAGCTCAGCAGCATTACTAATTGCTACACAGAAACATCTGTCTTGTTGTTTATTATTGGATCTTGTATTGTCCCTTTATGGTGGCTGTTGTAAACACATTGCTCCAAATATTTGCTGAACAGTTTTTTGCACATGTACTTCAATCCATATTAAGAGGTCAAAGCCTTTTCCATTTCATCTTGAGTCACATACCACTAGTAAAAATAGTACTGGACTTGTGTAAGAACTTGTTCGAAAATATATCTTGCGGTAGTGTGTAATTTCTGTGGAAAGACTGCATTTTATAATTTTGGAGCAAAAATAATTACTCACAGCGTTTATATTTGATTTCCGTCGAGGCTCTTAATTTTTGAAGGTGGCACATAAATGTATACAAAATTTGTTATGTACTGCTACAAACATCTGCACACTTTTATGTATGTATTTTAATCACGAAACCAAAACTTACTATTACATCCAGGGAATTCAGCAGTCAGATTTGGTGAAACAGCTATTAAGGGACCACTGGTGCTGGTGAACTGAGCTGTGTTCTACAGGAACTCCCAGTAGGAGTGTTATACCTCACACAAGAAGGTCTTACTGAAGGAGGTCCTGAGAACCAGGGTGTTCTGTATTGCTACCCAGCTCCTATGCAGAGCAATACGCTGTGTTCTGCACGAGAAGCCTTCATTACATTGCAGCATCTTCTTCCTGATGTGGCCCCATCTCCGCCAGTGAGGTGAATGTCCATACTGCAGCAATCAACTATATTGAAGTTCAGTAGTAAGTGAGAGAATTATTTCTTCCTTACCATTTTTGGTGTTTCTCGCCTCCCTCACTCCTTTCATCCTGGCTCCTGTTTAAGAGACGTAATCCACTACTGAGGTGGGAACATCCTTGAAGAGGAACCAAGCATATTTGGTACTGGTATCATTTTAGACTTGTGTTATCCCGATTGACATTTTTAATGAAGATGGCTGTCGTCTGGGCTGTTTCGCTGTGTGGTCTGGTAGAAGTTTACTGATGTTTCAGAGGTGCACACTGTCTCCGTCATCAGGACAATGATTCAGCAACCCAGAAGACAGCCTTCTTCATACTTGCCACTGTGAATACCTGAAATCTTACTACATTTTTATTTTTTTTTTCTCATTCTTGGTAATGTCAGGGTAGTAACTTCAAATAGACCACAATTGCATATTTCCATATTCTTATATACTCAGCATTAATTTTTATCTTCTCATCGTATTAAACACCAAGTGTGTGTTCCTACTAAGTATGTGTTTTATTAGTATCACCTGCTATGTCCCTTCAGATAGCCAGGATAGCTCAGTTAATAAAGTGACTGGCCGTGGACTGGATAGTCAGCCTTAAGCATGGGCAAGGATTTCTCTCTTTGTCACCATGTTCATATTGGCTCTGGGGTCCACCTACTGACCTCTTATCTAATGGGTAGTGGGTAAAGCAGCCATAATGTGAAGTTCCATTGCCAAGATTAAGAAAGCACGAGTTACATATTTACTTCCTTTCATGCCTTCGTGGCTTGATGCTTAATCACAAGGACATTTAACTTTTTAAATCCGTCCATTTAATTTAATATACGAGGCGCGTCCCAGAAGTAAGTTTCCCACTCGTCCCACAGCTAGCAAACCTTATATTGCGCGAAGCGACTGTGCGTACGTGATAGAGCAATGACGCAGCATGGCGCATGCACTAACGGCACTTCCCGCGTTCTCACAGTAGCATCGTTGCAGCTGTTGAAGATGGAGGTTCTTATTCCAGCTCCCGCCGACTGTGAAGTGCGGTCAGTGATAACGCTAGGCCGCACACGGCTCGACGGACAGCAAGTCTCCTGCAGGAGTTCAGCTGGGAGGTGTTTAATCATCCACCCTACAGCCCGGACCTCGCTCCCAGTGATTTCCATCTTTTCCTACACCTCAAGAAATCCCTGTCCGGTCAGCGTCAGCGTTTTGAGAATGACAGAGAGGCAGAGATGGTTGTCACACAGTGGTTCCAATCCCAGGCGGCAGACTTCTACGACACAGGTATTCAAAAGTTGGTCCCACGGTATGACCAATGTCTCAATTCCGGTGGCGAATATGTTGAAAAATAGCTGGACACCTGCTGTATCTGTTGCAATAAATATTTCCATGAAATTGTGTTTTGTTTCTGTAAACGGCCCCAGGGAAACTTCCTTTGAGGACGCGCCTCGTATATAGCCCAGTTGTAATAGTTTATGAAAATTTATTGCTCCCCTGACAAGTGTGGGGCAGTTACGTGTTCTGAAACACTACAACAAAAGACTGTGAAAGTAGTTGTGCTTGGAAACTTACAATTTCTTAGTTTATTCATATAGTTTTGACATTAATAAAACTTAAATTCTTTAAAATTATAGACAACAATAAGTAAATTAGAATGATGTCAGAAAATGTTGTTCCATTTTATTTGTTCCAGTTCAACTGTTCTGCTGCGTGGTGAGTTAACTCATGTAGTGTGCACAGCTCAAGGGAAGGAAGTCATGCTTCTTGCACACTGGCACATAGCAGGTTGGTCATATTACATATCTTGCATTCAGAAATGTTGTTATTTTATCTGAGATTTGGGTACCTCATAGTGGTGAAGGTGTCAGTTGAATCAGTAGTGTTCTGGATTGTATGTGACCGATGATACTGCATGGAGTCACGACCCCGAAGATAAGATTTTTGTGGTGTTTGGGAAAAGTCTACTATTTTCAGAAAATAAAGTCACCTTTTCTTCAAGTCAAAATATTGACAGGTTTTTTATTATTTCTCTGTTTCAAGATTAATGACAGCACTTACTACTGAACCTAGGATCTTTTGTATACTAAACTAATACTATAAGCAGTAGAATAATTTATATAGTGACTTAGGAAAGATTCCTTTTCGTTAAATAGTGCCAGTTTCACCTCTGAGTCAGTGCTTGACTGGACTTGAAAGTTAGTAATTCAACTTTTATTTTGTGCTTTTGAAATGTTTCTTATAGGTGTCCCTTGCGTGAAGCTGTGCAAGTAACAGCTGATTTGGTGCACAGCTTACAGTTCAACTATCAGACCCTTTCACGGTAAGTATAATCAACAGTTGCTACCCTTATTTATTATACAGAATATCCCTGGGGAAAGTGTACGAACTGGAGATGATAAATGAACTGATATTTGTAAGATTTGAGTTTTTAACAAACGGTGAGTATGAAGATTTGTGTCTTCTGGGTTGCTGCGCTGTGTAGTCTGGTTGTAGCATAGTTAATTGTAGGTCTTATCTTTTCTTGGACAGGAAAGTGTTAAGGGGCTGGATTATGTATGTATGTCCCTGGCAAGATTCATTATCTTATGGTAGACACTGTATCATCAGATTCCTCTGTAGTTGGTTATCTTCATATTTAATGTATACTTATGACTATCAAAATAAGATAACCAGAGATGTTTAATATCTGTTTTTTGCATCCTATTTTGGTGTAATGTTTTACAAAAGCTTATGGAGATGTGATGTTCCCCTTAATTTGGTCTTATTTGAATAATAATTGGTAGAACCATATATTTTATATTCTGATACTTAACTTTTATTAAAGGGACAAGAAATGCTGGTGGTTCTGTTGGAATCTGGAGGATGCACAGTTAGGTATGTACAGGATACTTTAACTTTCATGCACAAACATACTCGATATACAAAAAATACAATATACAAATATACACAGATATAGTGAGTCTGCTAAATCTGTTCTATAAGAATAACAGATTCAAAACCTTTCATTGTTCAGGACTGTTGTGTGAGCAAGCAAAATCCTCTGGTCATTCATATGGGCAGTGCGACATGATTCCATGAAATGTGTGCTGGTTAAAAAGAAAGAGAAATTGCATTTACAGGTCATAGGGAAATATGAGAACAGTGATGGATATCCATGAGGCATGTGCTTCTTAGAACACTGGCATCAGTTGCAAAGAATGGTCAGTGATTTTTAGTGATCATTGCATATAATTTGTTTCTGTTCATTGATTTTTCATTTCTTTAATTGACAAATATGATTTTACAGTCCACAAAACTTTGTTGAGTTTACATTTTGCTATGCAGGATGACCTGAAAGTCACTGTGGTTTTAGAAGTCTAGAAACTCTTAACACTTAGAACATATTAAGGAACAAATGCTGAGAAAGACTGTATTAGTAAATTTTTTACATGTCTGTTTTGTAGCCTCTAGTTAATAACTGATTTCAGCCCTTACATTCAGCAGCATCCCTGGAGTTATTGTTTCAGCAGCTGTTTGAGTAATCTAAGTTGGCCACTTGCCCGTTTCACGGGTACGTGGTACTTCGTAGCCCCATATGCCACACCACACAAACTGCAATTTCCAGGCATTGCAATCAAAACCTTTGTGTAAGACTGAGTGTATTGTTGGTTTTGGTATTTGCAGTTATATAACGGCTGTCTTATTTGATATCTTCTTTGAATGCTTTGTTGACCTTTTTGTAGGCATGCCATTACTCGTTTGTTCAGATTTCTCGTACCAATCTCTCGTCCAGTTTTGTTTTTGCTGCTAGGTGGATCTTGGTGGTATGTTTGCCAAAATGTTCATTTGCACGCTAGTAACAAGGACTCCGATCTCGATATAAAATCTTATGAACAATTTCTATACCATGTGAGCCGCAGGCGTCCTCACACTTAGGGAGATTCAACGTCGCGTTCAGCCACATGATGTGGGAATAATGCTTTGTAACTTTGGCTCCGATACCTTAAGAATACAATCTGTCTACAAATCAACTGATTTCTGCAATGACCATTAGACATGTATATAAATATAGGTTATAAGTCTAAAACGTAGGCTGATGATACACGTGGTGGTGATGAAATCTGTTATGGTGTCATTTACCATTTTAGTAAGTTTACCCTTATTAATACATATTGATCTTTTATGAAGGAGGTCAGAGTCGGAATCACAGATTTTAGTACCGACTCCACAGCCCTGCTAGTAACAGACTTAAATTCAGTTAACCACAGCATGCATTGTGATTTCACTTGTGGGCTGTCCTTTTGTACCGAAGCATATCATCATGTATGTAAGTCTGATGCAGGAACACATTACTTTGTAATTGGCTCAAGCTTTTGGTTAAATTTTCATTTCAATATTCTGTTTCTTCAGTGTGTATTTAGTTAAAAAATTGAGACGCCTAAAACTCTTTTCGTGAGTGACTTTCTGGACTCTCTTTAATATTTATTAACAAAGTGATACGATATTCTGTTCCCAGTGTACGAAAGGAATGACTGTAGAGATACAGTAGGCTGTAGATTAAGCAGGTTAAAATAGTTTGTGTTTCAACAAATTCATTCTCAAATTTGGAAGAAACATAGTTCTCATGCTATTGAATTTCCAGCATGTATGATTAATTCTTCGTGATGCATATTAGTGAACTGTGATTGTTATGGTTCTGTTACAGATTGGAAGGATGCACTGGACCAGATGTATGTTATGTTGAACAGGCTCAAGACACACTTGCACATATTCAAAAGCTTGGTATTCCAGCTGTAGCTGTCAAATGGTAAACAATGATGTTAAATAAATATGCACTTTAATAACATTACTGAGAACTTCATGTATCAGTGTTATAACTATGGTACTTGTTGAACATTTTCAACAAAGTCTGCACCTCTTCGCTCTTTGAGAGCAACCTTTATTCACAGAAAAACATCAAAATAAATATTTATATATATCATATTGGCTTTTATATAATACAGAATCTTTAGATGGGAAAATTTGCGTCAGTACTACTTGCCTAATTTTATGTCTGCCACCAAGAAATGGAAGAAACTAGTGAAGTGTTACGTATGGAGTGTCGCGCTGTATGGAGCAGAGACTTGGACACTCAGGCAGAAGGAACAGAAATACCTGGAGAGTTTTGAAATGTGGTGTTGGAGAAGAATAGAGAAGATCAGGTGGACGGATCGAGTGACCAACGAAGAAGTATTGAGGAGAGTCAACGAGCAAAGAAACATTCTGCAGGCGATTACACGAAGGAAAGCTAACTGGCTGGGACATATTATGAAAAGGAATGGGTTACTGAGTGATATCATTGAAGGCCAGGTTGAAGGAAAGCGAGGACTGGGAAGAAGACTGATACAGCTAACCGACGACCTTAAACAAGGAAAGAAGATGACTTTCCAGGAATTAAAGCGAGAAGCCGAGAATAGGGACAACTGGAAAGCTCTTTTTGGGCAGAGCAATGGACCTGTCGTAAGACAGAACACTTAATAATAATAACCAAGCAATGGCTCATCAGAGTTTTACATGGAAAGAAGTAGCCTGTTGGAGATTTATTTTTCATAATTATTTTAATTGATTTCCATTTTAAACATTCTTGGTAATAAGTGAATAAAACAGGCAGGAGTTGACAGTCCATAAGTACTTACTGACAGTGTCACCACATAATATAAAAAAAAATATTTAGGTTGGCATCAGGGCCACGTCCACAGGTGATACAGCCTGAAATGGTTCCTGTGCGCAAAACATCACCCAATTTTCTTGGGTTTGTTCGGTCTGCTGATCCATCAACTCCGTCTAAACATGCATCACTAGTGAGTGAGTGTACAGTTATTTATCTTTATCCACATTTGTATGAAAATTGGTTTAATCATAAAGTAGTATCTTATATTAATTACCCCATGACTCATTCTCAACCAGTCTAATTTTGTTATGTAATGTACTACAAGTGCTTACTGTTAGTCCAAAAGTAGAAAAACATTAAGTTGAATTTTGTAATTATACTAATATATACTGCAGTTTAATTACAGTGGGACCTGCTTCAGTGTAAAGGCTTTCTTCTAGGGATTGCAACTGAATTCTCTCAGTTTTGGAATATCTTTTGTTTAAAGTTTTGCTCATTTTACAGCTCATATTACTGTGATAGAGGAACCTTATGTGAGAATTTCTTTACTTTGACTTTACTATGACTTTTCCTGGCTCCAAGATAAACATTTTGTGATAAATTTATAGTACAAACAGTGCAAAAACACACACACATACAGTGTAAAATTGATATTGTTTTACGTACTTTTTTTGTGTCTGCTATTTTAGAGGTGAAATTTCTCTCTTGCTCCACCATTAAATTTCTTGTTTGTGGTTTCAGTATCTCGCACTGTTCTTAACTCTTGTCGTTTCTCTCCATTCATGAGGGTTAGAGTTTGAATCCCATTTTATTTAATGCCATATTTTTAACTTGTTAGGTTATGTAGTTTCAGATACCAGGATGATCTGTGAATGATGAATTGGAAAAAATGTGAAAGAAACTGGTCATGGCTCCTAAGGGAGAAATTGAGAAAAATGTGTAGAAGGTTTGCCTCTTAATTCCATCTCTCTAGAAACTGTAGAATCAGCTACTTTTATTAGTAATCTGTTTTCTCTGTAGGTGGTAGTTCTATATCTCTTGGTTCTCCTTATGGCAAGAAACCAGTGGAAGTGACATCAATACTCGAGCATCGGACAGAGGACTGGTGTTCACTCCTTCAGGTATTTGCACTTACTGATCTAGTTTATCTAGTATGTATTAGGTGCTCTTTTTTCAGTTATAAATTAGATGGAGTGTGAACTTGATCACTCACCCCTCACTATTGGTATGGAACTTTTATCTCCATGTTCATATAACTTCATCTGAAGATGCTTGAACATAGGAAATACTTAAGTCACGATGATTCCTAGTTTAATGAAAATAAAATGGACTTAATATGAAAGACTGTTAAGATGCTGACATGTACAAGGCTCAACTTCGGAGGATTCAGCCAGCCAGGCGACCAGTGTAGTGAGTGAAGAGGCTGTTCCTATACTAGGTCGACGAGCAGAGAGAGAGAGCAGGGTAGTCGCCGTGGTAGTGATACAAGTGCCACGCTCACATTCAGAACGATCTGACAACTCAGATTCAGACTGGGAGCTGCGGCAGGTGTGTAGTGATTACAGCCACAGTTGCACAAGGATTGCAGTACTTGTGCAGATAAACTTCTTTATTTGTGGACTTATACTAAAATTGCTGTTTGAACTTAATTCTGTCCATGAAATCTTTCAATTTGCTATTCTGATATGAAATTACTTTTTAGCACTGATGTTGCTAAGATTAATTGTTTTTTGGTTTTGTGAAGTGTTTCAGTAAAATGGTCTTGATTAATTTTTGGAACAATCTGATTTTAACGTGTTTATTGTTGAAATAAATTGAGCAGAAGCCGTAACAGGCATGTATGAAATTTAATTTTTTGTTTTATTGCCACAGAACAAAATTCTAAGGTTAATGGATTCTACTTGCCTTGAGAATTCAGTTGTTAGTCAGCTTCCTGTCATTGTTAGCTGTTTTTAATTTTGAGTTCTAATTTGCATTTTGGTTGTTTGTGCGCCTGACATTGACAGTGTTCTTTCTACTTGGAACTTGATCACTGTCTTCAGTAGTAATGTTACTAAAAATAATTTAATAATTTTGTCTAATTTTACGGTGGACTCTGAATAGCCAGTTTGACTTGTCTGACATGGGACAGTCTTTGCTTAATGACATCAGTGATATATTACCTTCAAAGTAAGTGCATGTCCTGGATTGGAAAGATAAAAAGGACATTTCTGTTACATCATATCATTTCATGATTTGAAAGTGGTGGCCGAGAAATCAAAATGGAGTGTAATATTGAACCAAGATGTGCAGTTAACTATAACCACACCTTGGGAGAGGTAGGCTTTGGTGATTAAAATATAGAATCATCCCTGATTGGAAGGGAAAGGGGATTAAAATAGTACAGATCTTGCATAACAGTACATGTTGCATACATAGTGTACAACTCATCACAGGGGAAGTTTCATAATCTGAAATTCAGATTGCCATAGTTCAGACATAGAGGAAAAAGCTACTTTACTGTTCAGTGCAAGCGTAGACAGGTCCTTCATAAATCCAGTACTACAGAGGTTCTACAGAATGCTCATTACAAACTCTTGCCCAGTTAGCAGTATCAAGGCCACCAAAAAAAAATAAACGACACCACTGATTTGTGCCGAGGTCGTGAAGTTGTTCTGTGTCTTGAAAACTGTTTCGAGGCATTTCACCTCAAATTTAACTTATAAATTTTGTGAATTCCACATCATAAAATAATTATGTCAGTGTCTCCATTCCAAGTAGCATGAGATTCATAAAAAAAGTATACAAAAATACATGGCACAGTTGACACATCTTCACTGCTGTGGGAACCTTAATCTTGGATAATTCCAAAGTTATTGCAGTTTCTTTGCAGGTCTACAGATGAGCCGAGGTATAACACAGGTCATCTATATGCCTAGATCGAGGGTTCAAACATGTATGGTGGCCTAATTGTAAGATCAGTGGGCATGGATTACTTTGTGCGTTGAATGGTATACAGTCCAAGCAGAGAGTAGGTGCAGTCAGAGAGGTTGCAAGAGATCCTTCGTAACTTCAGACGCAGTTGTCAAGCGATACATGACCTGCTGTATTGTCTGCGTAGAAATCTGATTACTGTTTGTATTGTATTCTGAATGCATCACAGAATTCAAATTTAAACCTGAAAATGCATTTTCGTTTCCATAAAAAAAATGCTTTTGTAGAATGTACGTTGACAACTTGTATTTTGATTCACCAATACTTGTACTGCGATTGATCTTCCCACATTTGTGCAGAGTTGCAAGCAGGAACTGTTGAGGACATTTTAGACATCTTCAAGAAACAGTTGCTGCACTGGCTCTCAAGAAAGTTCTTCTGTATAGAATAAATCTGATTTGTAATAATTTTCAAGGCTATAATGTGCTATTCCATATAAATTTCTGGATACTGTTGTTTATAAACATATTGTAACTATGATTCATTTCAGAACAATTGTTTACTTTAATCCATCTTATCACAATATTTAAAATTTCTTATAATTAAGATAATAAAATATCATTGATGTTCCATATCGATTGATCGATTTACATTTTGGAACATCTTTTACACAACATGTTTCAGTTTTTATAAAACCATCATCAATACCTATATGAAGACAGTAGTACTTCTGGACATATTGGAACAATCACTCCTACATCTTTGACCGATATGTACATCTGATAAAATTTAAGAAAAGACAACACCTCGCCCAAAAATGAAAAAACAAACGTAATGAAAACATCACCAAATGGAATCATATTTGAGTTTTAAGTTCGTAGATATTTTACACCTGATGATGGTTTTATAAAAACTGAAACATGTCGTGTAAAATGTTCCAAAATGTAAATCGATCAATCGATATGGAACATCAATGATATTTTATTATCTTAATTATAAGAAATTTTAAAATATTGTGATAAGACGGATTAAACTAAATAATTGTTAGAATATTCACAATATGACGCAATTACACTATCTTACTTCATTTCAGAAGCTTATGGGCCAAGAAGTATCCAAGTCTTTAATTAACAAGTCTTTGGTTGCAATTAAAGAGCATGGAGTTCTTTTTGAGTGCACAACAAATGACGGAGAGTGCACCAAAAAGTCTGTACCACTTACATATTGGGTTGTTGGGTGAGTTAATATTTAACCTATAAGAAGCAAATTGTGTGGAGTGAATGAATATTTTGGTTCAATTCAGTGGTGAGAAATAGTTCACACATGGCTCAGTGGCTAATTCACAAATGGGAAACTAAAAATATTTACTTTTATAAACTGCGATTTACATAAGTAGTTTTTCTTAAATAATTGGCTGTGGTGAGTCTTGTGTGTCCAACACATGATACAGTGGCATAGCTCTGGATCACCCAGGGATCAAGGGCTTTAACTGAGTAGGAACCTTTGGGCTGTATTACCTGATGGCAGAAACAGATCCAGTTTCTGAAATGTAGTTATAAATCTTAAGATGACAGACAATGCCCAAAACAAATTTTGTCATCAAAAATGTTTAGGTTGTTTTGTTAATGTAGTTTTTTTTAAAATTCATATGTTTGGAAATGAAGTAAATCTGTACGGTATTTAAATAGTATGGAAAGCCTTAATGACCCCTGTGTACTGCTTTGTGGAGTTGTAAATTTGACATTGAATGGAAGTTCTTAGGACCATTTTGTAAATAATTTGTTAATGACTGCTTTCATATATGTGAAGGGTAGCATAGTGAGAGTCATGCTGTAGGCATTGTGTATACCCTGACCAACTCCATGGAACAGTCTTCTTTGAGAAGCTGATGGCACTTAGCAGATCAAGAAATTCCTGACCTGAAAGTTTATTACTAGAGCCTGCCACTGGATTCTGTCCTGAGACAGTTCAATTCAACACATAGTCAAAAACCCTGGTTCTTTATGATCCATTTTATTATTATCAACCCTTTTATGCCTCATCTCATGATAACATGAAGTAAGAATTATACAATAAGGAATTATTTTCTTGTTCCAGATGACTCTCCTTTACCCCTCATCCAAGGGAGGTTTATGTGTGTTACCATGACTCTGCCCCACAAAATATGGTTGAAATTGCATTTAGACTTGGTCTCAGTGCTTCAGGCTAAGGAAAGAAGTGTCATAGGAAATGGAATTTTGAATTGCAGAACTGTAAGGTATGTGAAAAGAAATGTTTGAGAAAACACAATCCATTTGCGAGATAAAGATTCTGATGGTGACGAATATGAATATGGCTGTACCCTGGAAGTAGTAAGCACCTCTGAAATGTCAGTATCTACCAGACTATACAGCACATCCCAGATGACAGACATTTGAGAATGAAGTTCAATGTGTAACTTTGACTTTTGGGCACAACCTGCCTCAGTTGTTAAAGATCTTCCAGCTTTTTGGCAAGCACTTTCCACCTTCAGAGTGATTGTATGTGGATGTTATTACTGATTGTAGGAAATTAAGGTGTAAGGCTGTGATGGCATCCAGTGACTGATCATATAAAGTTTTGTAAAAGAATTTTAAACCTATTCAGAAGTTGATGGTGATCTCATATCTGTAATTTTCCTTATAAAGGAATTGACATTCTAGTTTAGTTGAAAATTGTTCTATAAATGACGTTCCATATAGGGATAAATACTCTTAATTTCTTGGCTAATTGATTTGGACAAATTAAATGTTTCTACTGGATTAGAAACATTTTATTTCTTTATATCTTAATTGCATCATGCTTGTGTTCCTCAATACAATACTTTTATTTTCCGTCGTTACACAAGCTTGTTGTTAAAAATCATATAAAATTTCACATAAAATTGTTACATTTTAAAATTGACGACATGTTTCGATATACAATTCTATCATCGTCAGGTCTATCAAAATTAAAATTAAAATCTGGTGTATCTGTTGCTCTGCTTATATTGCTTTTGTTTTTATCCGTTTTTATTACATCTCAGGCTTCTTCCATTTAATTTTGGAGACGCGCCTGGGTGCCTATATCGGGTTGTGTGTGAGGTGCGTGTCCGTTGTTATTGAATGGCAGACAGCAACAGAGTTGCACCTCACACACAACCCGATATAGGCACCCAGGCGCGTCTCCAAAATTAAATGGAAGAAGCCTGAGATGTAATAAAAACGGATAAAAACAAAAGCAATATAAGCAGAGCAACAGATACACCAGATTTTAATTTTAATTTTGATAGACCTGACGATGATAGAATTGTATATCGAAACATGTCGTCAATTTTAAAATGTAACAATTTTATGTGAAATTTTATATGATTTTTAACAACAAGCTTGTGTAACGACGGAAAATAAAAGTATTGTATTTTATTTCTTGGTTTCACACTGCTTTTTCCAATCTTCATAAACTTGGTACATTTTCTCTGCTGGTTTAGTGTCATCTACATGTGCTGTAGGTTCCTTATTTTAATTGCATCTTTACCTTGGAGCATGATAACTAATGTATAAGAGGTTATCATAATGTTACTGGAAGTTTTAAAAATATCAGTGATCTCATCATTTATGGTCTGATATATCTGCTGTCCTGTCTCACAGACAAGTTTTGCAAAATATCTGCCATACCCCTGACAGCTTTATAGTATGGCGTGGTACTTATAGCCAGTGTTAAACATTTATTATGGTATTTGTATTTATTTATTTCAGGAATACCACAGAAAAATATGCTTAGAAACTAAATAGAAGTATTACAGATTAATTGTACAATCGAAATCAAACGAAACGTAATAGAAGGCTGCCAATACTTTGCAAGTGGAAGACAATGACCAGAAAGCATCTTGAAAGAAACAGCTTTTATGATAAAGTAAGTGGTTATACAGTACACCATAGTTTTGAGACAAGGTTAAGAAGAATTTTTTGTGATGAAGAAAACATAGTGATTGATATCTGCAAGGGAAAGTTGAAAAGTAAAGGCATATGAAACGTTTCTCAAAGCAATTGGTACAGCAACATATCTTGTAACCCACAGGTTAGAAGCTTCTTATAAGGTGGCGACTGACTTGTAACATTTGCCTGTAATGTAACATGTTGCAAATCGAATGGTATTTAAATGTTAATTGTAATAATATTTTAATATTTAATAATAATATTTTATTGTGTTTAGACTGATAAAATTGAACAAGTATATATCTCAACACAATATGACGCAACATTATCATCTTATTAAAAATTTGTTCTTCTTGGACATAAAAGAATGTAATTTTTCTGTATGTCGCCTACCATAACTTGATATTATTTTTTCTGAATTGACACAGATACATGGAAATCTTAGTATTTCATTAACTTTTTTTTCAAACTTAGAACTGTAGTTGTCTCTTACTATAACTGTTTTATTTACTAACTGTCGCAGTATTAAATGTTATATATTTAATATCTTACTCCGTAAATCATAAATCAAATACTGTTAAGTATTTGGTACTTTTATTTATATTTGTGTTTGAAGATTCTGGGTTTAAATGCCTGAGGTCAGACTGTTCTTACGTATTTATATTTTCTTGAAGTTCTGTAGTCCTTCCAGTTGAATCCTGTGACAGTTGCCTTAAAATCGGCCACATTCGCTTTCTTCCATATCCTCCTCCTCCTCAACTCGTTATAGGTACTCATTATCCCATAACCTGTACAGCTGAGAAATAAACTGAGAATCAGAAATATCCAACAGGAATGCACTGTGACTCTGTTTTCAAAATTACTATCCAAATTATAATTTTGAGGATGCAACTTGCACGTAAAGCCACTAGTGTAAATTAGCCTTGAAACTTTTGTTCTGACAAGTCTCGAAATAAAAGACTTTAAATAAAATTTTAGGCATTATGCGAGAGATTCAAGATCTTTGTTCAACCTGTTCTGCAAATATATTTATCACCGTAGAATAAACCTAAATTCAAGATATTCATTTGCTACACGGACAGAAAAAATATATCATTTTTTATTATATCTAGTCTCAGCTTTTAAATCCTAATGAAATGAATGAATGAACTAAATAAATAATTTTGCTGCCGTACAGGAGATGAAGTTCCAGGAATTTAAACGAGAAGCTGAGAATAGGGAAAACTGGAGAGCTCTTTTTGGGCGGAGCAATGGACCAGTCGTAAGACAGAACACTGAATAATAATAATAGGAGGGGCCGTATGATTTACTGACTGACAAGGAGAAGGAAAAGGACAGAGCGTTCACAGGAATTTCTGAAGTACCAAGGCTGTAAGTTACATACGTAAGTAATTCACTGAACTTAATCTGGAATATTACCACCTTTCTCCACCTTACTTTCAGGCTTGCATAGAATTAGGTATTTATTACTTAGAATTATTGTGTGAGACTGAAATTAACCTCTCCCAAGTATTTTTTGTGTATATAAGAGGAATATTTTTGTCGAAAATTAATATTTTTGTATAACGTGCGTGAAACTATTAAAAATAACTGAATTAGAAGGTGACTTATGGACGTGGAGTTTATCATCTTGATGCTCCATTACCAGCAAGTTACTTTCGTAACAGAAACTTTCATGTAATTATCCACTTGCGAAGATGACGCACGTCTCACTGCTACGGAGCAAAGGGCTTCTTGAGAAGCTAACAGTTTTCTGAACTAATAAAGAAATTCCCTGTCTGTTTTTCTTTTTCTTTAAAATTTCTCTTTCTAGTCACCAATCATTTATAAGGGTCCGAGAAAATAAGAATGTCACTAAGGTTTATAAATCGCCAACACCACTCAGTCTCCTTTGGGTGGAACGTGGCACGACGTGTCGGAAGAAATGTCATTCCACAGTAATTCTCTTTACCAGTGTACCACCACATAAATCCTAAAAACACATGAAAATTGTCATGCGCTGTTTTGTTGGCAATGCATAGAAAAATGTTTACGACGTTATTGATAAATTCGTTTCAATAAATGTAATAAAGCTACGTTAGCACGACGATTGCCTTCTATCTCTGAACATTGGTAACCTAACGTAGACTGCGCTGTAATGTAATCCAGAAGATCGCGTTCCATATTCTTATGACATCCAAAATCTCAGATATCAAATTGGAAATACTTTTTTTCAATCTCACATTGAAATGTTGTCCGAAAGAAAACAGCGTTTCGTGAGGACTTTTCTTAATCATTTAAACTGTAATAGTAAGAGAGACTTCGAGTTATTTCGTTCCTCGAAACGAATATGATATTACACAAACAGTCGTCGTCGTTTTTTAAAAATAAATTCTTAAATTCTGTTTATATCTTGTAAAAAAAATTATATGACGTTAATATCTCAAATGATTCTTCTGTTGAGGCCAATCCGTTGGTGGTGGAACTGAATCCAGAGCAGGCTGCTGCTTCTGTAGAAACTTATTCAGTACCTGGACACAGCTTCAAAACGTCCACTAGAGACATTAAATTTTTCTCAAAGGTACTTAATAATCGTATAAAAGATACTTGTACCTACAAATTATTAATATTTTCAATAGCTTCGATTATATAGTATCTAACGAGAGGATTCGACTACACAGCGAAACAGTTCTCTTTCACAGCGGCAGACATTGGTTTCTAATAGCCTTAAATGTCCCAGTTCCAGGGTTACACAAAGTTTTAGCAAGAAAATTCAGCCAGCTGATGGTAAATGACTGGCACAGTGGATTTTAATATGAAGAATATTTTTAGAAAAATCAATTGTATGTCTATAACAATGTTTTGCTCTTTGCATTGATATTAATCGTGGATATCACATTCGGTACGTGCCCTAACTAATCCGCGTAAGTCATGAGGTTCTGTACTGCCTTGTTTCTATAATGTTACGTTAAAAAGTGTCTTCTCAGTTATTTGTTTCGTAGCGTAAATGGTGTGGTTATTGTGAATTACGTACGACGTGGGAGGAGGCAGTCATCTGTCTTTAATATTTTGAAATTCGGGGCTGAAATTGAAATGCAGGATTTATTAACCATGAAGCACCGCGCTACAGTGTCCAGTCAATGTCGTACTCTAACGCATGCAGCGAGGTTACTAAACAAAGAGGTAGTAAAGATTTGACGGAGAATATTAGAATCTATTCCGGGCTATAAAGTTTAATTAAAATTATCATTTTATGTGCGTATCGTTATATACTCGTGCATGTGACTTTTATATATCCATTTAATTAAATATCTGACATAAATGTATGTCAGCAAAACTGATATCTGATATGATTAATTCAATTTCAGTTGAAAAATAAAATTTATGTAACTAAATGTTTTTCATTCTGTTCATTATCTTGGTAACTGTACATCATTTGTATGTGTAATTTAAATATAAATTTATATTTTAAAACTTGTCCCGTCTAATCACAATAAATTCTTATTAAATATTAAAATATTACAATAATTAACATTCAAAATATATCAAATGATGTTCTTTATCGAAATATTCGATTTACATTAGACCATCATTTTTTCCACGACATGTGTCAGTTCCAAAGGAACTATCTTCAGGTGAATAAAGTCATATCGAACATGATGTACATACACAGAACAACATCGAGTATATTATTAAAATGGAATAAATCTGGAAAAGAACATCGTTCGATGTCTGATAAAAATCTGATAAAAATGTACGCTAAAGAATATATAGAAATTGTATTTAAGTTATTATTGATTTGAATCTTTATATAATTATATTCACCTGAAGATAGTTCTTTTAGGAACTGAAACATGTCGTGGAAAAAATGATGGTCTAATGTAAATCGAATATTTCGATAAAGAACATCATTTGATAAATTTTAAATATTTTAATATTTAATAAGAAGATTTAAAATATATATTTATTATATCACGATATGACGCAACTTTACCATCTCATAAATAAAAAATTGTTCATCTTCTTTTACAGGTAGTGCTCCCATCGATGGAAAAATATTTTGGCACTCACAGAAATTACTTCGTCTCTGCGGCAACTGCTGCCAGCAACGTAGGGGCCGCATCTTTGAAGGAGAAAGAAATGGTGGCCAGGTAAATAAGGTGTTTCGAGAAAATTAGTTGAGGTTCAGGTATGCAAAGAGTTTGACTGACGAGCATTTAAGGTCTTACGAGCTTTCGGCACCTTCATTTATTAACTTTACGTGCGGTCAACTCTACTGGTACTTAAAATATTTTACCTACACATTACTTAACTGTTGCTTTATATCAGTGAAGGAAGAACATACCAAAAATGAAGTTCTGAGGGGATTATGTAAACCTGAGAGAGATGACGTAACAAGGAATTATTAAGTATCACAGCCAAATATGATTCCTGCTTCATGTTTGGGAGATCCTACATTCAAATCTGAGCCTGGAGACCAGGTTCATGGGGTTTCTTTTAATCTTTCTTGGCAAATTATGTGGTGTTACGTGCGTCTAAGCCGTGCGTTATTCCTTCCACATGAAATAGCTCGATAATGGACGAACGAAGTTTTATCGAGTTTGACGTTTCATGATTTCGTAATAAATTGTTGTGCCATATCAGTTTCCATTTAAGTCAGACTATTTTAATGACCGCATTTTACAAGAGAATAAAATATTTTGTATTGTAATCTTATCACGTCAGATCAATAAATTGAAAACACTTTCTTCAATTTTGTTAGCATCAAACCATAACAATAAATAAAATGAGATGGTAAAGTTGTGTCATATTGTGATATAATAAATATATATTTTAAATCTTGTCCGTCTAATCACAATAAATTCTTATTAAATATTAATATATTACAATAATTAACATTTAAAATATTTAAAATATATCAAATGATGTTCTTTATTGAAATATTCGATTTACATTAGACCATCATTTTTCAATGTTAATTATTGTAATATTTTAATATTTCATAAGAATTTATTGTTATTAGACGGACAAGATTTAAACAAATATATATTTATCACAATATGACGCAAGTTTATCATCTCAAAAATTTAATTAAGAAAACAACGGAAGACAGTTCGCAGTCTGATGGGAAAATAATGAAGGTTGACCGCTTGCACGCATATGGTAAACAATATACTTACGATTCATCATCACACTCTTACTCTACTGTGAAATAATTCTGTCTCTAAATATATATTCACCTCGTTAGGTTCCATTTAAGGTTTGTTAATATCTGATTAATAGGAATATTACTCCTATGTTTCTTCTCAATCTGGGATAATAAGCTTGGTAATATTTTACGTCTTATCTGCCTGGATATTGTTATCCTCAGTGCAGCAGAAATCTTTTCTGTGATGCCAGAATAAATTTGAATTTAAACTCCCGACCACCAATAGCCATCGTACTCACAGGCGGTTTACGAAGATGTAATAATTTGAGATACCAGTGTGTCGGAGAAAGATGTGGACAGTAAAGTAGTGGCTTGAAACATTGATAAACTTGAGTTCCTTATTTTTACTTGTTCAATTTTATCAGTCTAAACACAATAAAATATTATTATTAAATATTAAAATATTATTACAATTAACATTTAAATATTTAAAATATATTAAAATGATGCTCTCCATCGAAATGCTCGATTTAGATTGAGAGCATCATTTTAATATATTTTAAATATTTAAATGTTAATTGTAATAATATTTTAATATTTAATAATAATATTTTATTGTGTTTAGACTGATAAAATTGAACAAGTATATATCTCAACACAATATGACGCAACATTATCATCTCATTTCATTATTTTTATTAAAAATTTGTTCTTCTTGGACATAAAAGAATGTAATTTTTCTGTATGTCGCCTACCATAACTTGATATTATTTTTTCTGAATTGACACAGATACATGGAAATCTTAGTATTTCATTAACTTTTTTTTCAAACTTAGAACTGTAGTTGTCTCTTACTATAACTGTTTTATTTACTAACTGTCGCAGTATTAAATGTTATATATTTAATATCTTACTCCGTAAATCATAAATCAAATACTGTTAAGTATTTGGTACTTTTATTTATATTTGTGTTTGAAGATTCTGGGTTTAAATGCCTGAGGTCAGACTGTTCTTACGTATTTATATTTTCTTGAAGTTCTGTAGTCCTTCCAGTTGAATCCTGTGACAGTTGCCTTAAAATCGGCCACATTCGCTTTCTTCCATATCCTCCTCCTCCTCGACTCGTTATAGGTACTCATTATCCCATAACCTGTACAGCTGAGAAATAAACTGAGAATCAGAAATATCCAACAGGAATGCACTGTGACTCTGTTTTCAAAATTACTATCCAAATTATAATTTTGAGGATGCAACTTGCACGTAAAGCCACTAGTGTAAATTAGCCTTGAAACTTTTGTTCCGACAAGTCTCGAAATAAAAGACTTTAAAATACAATTTTAGGCGTTGTGCGAGAGATTCAAGATCTTTGTTCAACCTGTTCTGCAAATATATTTATCACCGTAGAATAAACCTAAATTCAAGATATTCAGGTGCTACACGGACAGAAAAATGTCTGATAAAAATGTACGCTAAAATAATATATAGAAATTGTATTTAAGTTATTATTGATTTGAATCTTTATATAATTATATTCACCTGAAGATAGTTCTTTTAGGAACTGAAACATGTCGTGGAAAAAATGATGGTCTAATGTAAATCGAATATTTCGATAAAGAACATCATTTGATAAATTTTAAATATTTTAATATTTAATAAGAAGATTTAAAATATATATTTATTATATCACGATATGACGCAACTTTACCATCTCATAAATATAAATTGTTCATCTTCTTTTACAGGTAGTGCTCCCATCGATGGAAAAATATTTTGGCACTCACAGAAATTACTTCGTCTCTGCGGCAACTGCTGCCAGCAACGTAGGGGCCGCATCTTTGAAGGAGAAAGAAATGGTGGCCAGGTAAATAAGGTGTTTCGAGAAAATTAGTTGAGGTTCAGGTATGCAAAGAGTTTGACTGACGAGCATTTAAGGTCTTACGAGCTTTCGGCACCTTCATTTATTAACTTTACGTGCGGTCAACTCTACTGGTACTTAAAATATTTTACCTACACATTACTTAACTGTTGCTTTATATCAGTGAAGGAAGAACATACCAAAAATGAAGTTCTGAGGGGATTATGTAAACCTGAGAGAGATGACGTAACAAGGAATTATTAAGTATCACAGCCAAATATGATTCCTGCTTCATGTTTGGGAGATCCTACATTCAAATCTGAGCCTGGAGACCAGGTTCATGGGGTTTCTTTTAATCTTTCTTGGCAAATTATGTGGTGTTATGTGCGTCTAAGCCGTGCGTTATTCCTTCCACATGAAATAGCTCGATAATGGACGAACGAAGTTTTATCGAGTTTGACGTTTCATGATTTCGTAATAAATTGTTGTGCCATATCAGTTTCCATTTAAGTCAGACTATTTTAATGACCGCATTTTACAAGAGAATAAAATATTTTGTATTGTAATCTTATCACGACAGATCAATAAATTGAAAACACTTTCTTCGATTTTGTTAGCATCAAACCATAACGATAAATAAAATGAGATGGTAAAGTTGCGTCATATAGTGATATAATAAATCCGTCTAATCACAATAAATTCTTATTAAATATTGAAATATTACAATAATTAAAATTAAAAAAATATTTAAAATATATCAAATGATGTTCTCTATCGAAATATTTCGATTTACATTAGACCATCATTTTTTCAATGTTAATTATTGTAATATTTTAATATTTAATAAGAATTTATTGTGATTAGACGGACTAGATTTAATATATAATAAATAAAATTTTAAGAAAGGAAGTCTCAGATGAGCTGAGATTTGTTTTATTCTTTTTAGTTTTGGTCCCTGTTAAAAAAATGACTTTAAAACAGAAATTTTAATTTTGTTTCAGTGTGTATAATAACAATAATTAGTGAATATCTTAATATAGATTGTAATTTTCTATATATAGTTCTGAATTCAGGAATTTGAATGGTTATAATCTAAAAGTGAACAGTTTCATGTGAATTTAAGTCTTTGAAAGATTTCGTCATAGTTATAATTATTAAGTTTAGTTAACAGCTTTATTCTCGTGACTCATATCAATGTAAATGAGTAAATGCCCTCCTCCCTCCGAACATTCAAAATCCGTGGCTTTGAAACCCGAGAGCTTACATCATCCTGGGTTGTTAGACCACCCTGGGCATGCCACTCGCAGTGCTAGGCCACCTCCAAGCCTTGAACTTCTTGAGGGCACACCTGAGCTTTCCCACTAGGTTTGACACCCCTGGGGTTTTAGCATGAAATATTTCTCCAGGGCTTGTATAGCAGACTTTATCCAATGATCTTGGTCCATACAGGGTTGCCACCAGTATTCAGTTTGTTGTTATCTGTCGCAGATTTCAGCTTAGAATGTGCTGCCATCTATCTATGTCCTCACAAACCACACGTTCTTCTGTACGATAACTCGAGAATGGCTAATAGTAATTTGTCTTCGGGGGTTGGGCCTTTGGGGTCCATTCTGATCCCAGGATTAGTCGAACTGGTCCCTCCGATCTCTTCAGTGGTCAACATTTTTATGGGTGTTCTCCTTATCTCCCTCACAGATTTTGTGATCATTTATTGAACAATTCTTTTTTACCCAGATCGCTGGTGAAGAACTGTCCCGAATTTATTCGAACCTCGACGTCGACATCCTTCAACAACACGGCAGAAGATTTGTGACGTACTATACAGAATCTGCATGATGTAAGTTATAATTGATTAATTTCTTCATAAAAATTATTGATCGTCTTTGATATGTAATATTTGGTATGTCTGGGACCGTTTCGGGGCGCCCACTTGAAAATGTCTACGTCCCTTTTCTATATAAATTGCAAAGTCCTCACTTCTATGTCTGACCATCTAGCAGCCTGCGAATATGGAAGTGACCTATTACGTAATTATTTAGAACACGTATGAAATCGAGAATCATGTGAGGAGGGAATTCTAAATTCTTTGTACAGTAGATTTGATCACTTACTAGAAGCGTAAAAATGTACCAGAGAAGACAGCGAGTTGTGTCAAAGCGGATGAAAGAAAGATAATCTCCTCTTAAGAACGAAGAACTTTGTTACGTGGGAGAAGAACTAAAATAGTTACCGCAGTTCCATCTACAGGTGAACGTCGTGAGCAGTCCTCGTTTGTTGCAGCGGATGAGATACAGGTTTCTTCTTATAAGATGCTCGGCAGTTTGTTTACCCTGGGTACTGATGGATCTTTGACAGGAGACAATTTGTTTTTGTTCGTTAAAGCAAAGCGTATGAAGATGTCATTTGAAATTGACATTTTGTATGTTGATGTGAAATTACTTCCAGGAAATATTTGAAGACCGAATTTGAGAGGCGTCGTCCCGCTCTCGGAAGCTGCCCTAGGAGCTTTTTCTTCAACATTTCCCAGTGGCTTTTTTTTTTTGGAGCCTCATCTCGACAAACACAACCAGTCCGCCCTTCTCAACCGCATTGCAGACCATTCCCTCGAGGTACAAGGTTAGTGGTTTTAAATTGTTAATTCTGTATTAGGTGTATCAGAATATTTCCAGACATTAATATTTCTACGCTTATTATATTTAAAGGCTCCTTCATGCTAACATCTTGTGACCTATTACATTGCTGGAAGGATTTATGTTTTGAACTCCACAAGTATAATATGCAAATTACTTTGATGATAATGACCCTTTGGGTAATAAGTTCAGTTTTGGCGCAAGAAATACGTCAGACAAAGCTAGATCGAAGGAGTACGAAGGCTCTGGAACTACGCTCGTGCAGTTCCTGGCCAGAAATTCTTGCGGAGTGAGCTGGACCACTGTGGTTTTTGAGAAATCAGTCTACCATTTTGCCATTTTCAAGATGGTTTTACCACAAATCTTTCCACTGACACAGAGACTGCATGTAGGAATTTTGATTTAAAGTTTGTCTTATGGGAGATGTTCATGATCGGTGTTGAGAAACAAAATTTCAAAGGCCCTTCACACTGGAAGAAACATGTATCTTTGCTTTCTCTGGTGTAGTGATGCTGGCTGGACCATAAACTCATGTTTCATGGATGACCTTGAAAGTTGGAATTTGCTGTATGTGGTTCAGTTTTTGATATAAAACTGTAAATGTTGTACTAACAGTCACATCAGGTGACTGAGGAAAAATGTGTATTCTGTTAAAATGTGAAAAAACTGTCGAGCACTGTCTGGACTTCGGACGTGATGGCAAAGATGGAGGCCAGCGTGCCGACTCTCACAGAGATGGACCAGTTTACTGAATCAGAGAAGACTTAATCATTGATTTAATTAATTAATCTTGTCCGTCTAATCACAATTTAAAATTAAGATAATTAAAATACCATGTGATGCTCCTTATCGAAACATTTGATTTACATTTTAGAACATCTCTTTCTCAGTTCTTAGATGAACCCTCTTGAGGTGTATAAAAATTAAAATTATATAAACTTAAAACTTAATCATAATTTCTTATATGCAACTTTTTTTGTAGTTGTTTATCAGTTATTAGTGATGTTCACTTCCAGATTCCATTTTAATATATTTTGAAGTTGTTCTATATATGTGCGTCGTGTTCAAATAGACTTTTAGGTTCATGAATGTTTTTGTTGATGTTTTTTTATATCAGCCTGTAATGTAAATAATTCAAATAATAAATGAATATTAATGAATGAATAAGAATAAAGAGAATAGAAAACAAAATAATATATTTGAAAAGTAAATTTGAACATACCAGTGATGAGAGGTGTAGATGTGTTCCGACTGTCTGGAAGTACTATCGTATTTGAACTTAAATTTAAATTTTAAATTGTGATTAGACGGACAAGATTAATTAATTAAATATATATTTTGACAATATGACGCAACTCTATCATCTTATTAATCAGAGATGTCATTCTGCCTTTACTGTGTTCGTATCTTCCCTTCTGGTTGTCACAAGGACCAGACGAAGTCAGTCCGACAGGAGCGTAACTTTTGTAACGCAAATGTCTGCAAAGACTACGTAAGCATCGCTTTCCCCAAGTATTTAAATAAGCCTCACGTTCTATCGCGTAAACAAAGCACGACTTGTGGTCTCGTTTATGAGGTGGGAATGTCTGCATAGTTTTCACGAAATTCGATGTGGATGTTATGTCATTAGAGGCTAGTACAAACTCGTACATATTCATTTTGTTCTAGACATTGACATTGCCTTCGATCAGGTAATTTCCCGTGATGCTCGTCTGTGCAGATTTTATTACTAGAGAAAAGCTGGAGAGATGTTGGAGTTAAGCCATTAGAGGCAGATCCGTACTTGTACATTTTGTTTCCAGAAGTTGATACTGTCATCATTAAAGATGTTTTTGAGAGTCGTGAGGATGTACTTTATGATCTAAATATGGGTAAGATTTAGTGATTGATTTTTGTTTTGTCCAGAAATCGTGTGTCCATGGTGACGAGCGGACATATGAACCAGTTACTGAGGAATGTTCTCAATCTTATCAAGAAGAACATTGGTAATGAAAATGCTCCTTGGATGACATGAATTGCAGGTAAACATGTAAGCTATTGAATCATTTGTTAACAGTCATTTGCTTGGATTTTATATATATGAGATAGTGTAGTTGCGTCATATTGTGACTTATTAAATTAAAATTAATTATTTGGTTTTTCCGTCATATCACAATGTATTTAAAATAAGATAATTAAAATAATTAATTAATTAAAATATCATTCTGTGTTCCACTACGAAAAGAAAAAATTGTAATTGAGTTTTAAAAAATTGTAAAAAAAAACTCGAAAAACTACACTACGAAAAAATTGTAAAAATTGTAATTGAGTTTTAAAAAAATTGTAAAAAAAACTCCACTACGAAAAAATTGTAAAAAATTGTAATTGAGTTTTAAATTTATTAATATAATTTTACACGTGATGATGGTTTAATAAAACCGAAACATGTTGTAAATGTTCCAATTGTAAATCGATTATTCGATATGAAACACAGAATGATATTTTAATTATTTTAATTATCTTATTTTAAATACATTGTGATTTGACGGAAAAACCAAATAATTAATTTTAATTTTATATATATATATATATATATATATATATATATATATGCAATTACGTACTGAGAAATGGATATTTTTAAGTTATTTATCAAATTATCGTCAGTTCATCTGAAGCGCTGTTGAAAGAACCATTCCTACCATCGGCTGAACGCGTTAAGAAACGAACAGACAAAGAGGAGTCTCTGACAGGATTCGTCAAGTCTATCTTAAGAGCTAATTGAAAACATAATTTTTCCTAGTCCTCGAGGCTTTCATCTATTCACCATTTTATATGGTATTTACTTCTGTGTACCCGAGACAAACCTTGCCCCTGAGGTATATAGCGCAGCAACTATTTATGAAATACATTTTATTTCTAATACATGCTACGTGTATTATATACTTTTATTTGTGAGGCGTGACTTGTATATTTTAAATCATTTATTAGTATTATTAAGTCATTAAAATGCAATTTTTATAATTTGTTTTAATATTAACTTTAGATTGAGTCACAAATTCAAGAATATTGGCACCTGCTAGCGAGAACATCCACTTCTTATTAAATATGTCGATCAGCAACGCAACCACTGGTTGAAGAACATTTAGTGTTAATTTTAGTGCACGTGTTCGGTTCCCATTCTACTCCATGACCTCCCAAAGATGATTATGGCGTAAATATTCTGAAACAGATATCCCTGATAATTCTCTGTTGTGATTTATCAATAATATTGACCCTAGAAGGATCATTGCTATATCTGCCGAAATAGATAACATGGTGCTGGCTCGTAGATCGGCTGTCGTGTCTGAAGGTGGACCAGTTGCTGGCGAGTCTGTCTCACAATGATATTTTGATTTTGTATCTTTGATACGTAGCGTAATGGCTTACTCCATGCTAAGAATATATTATCTTCTATTCGAATCTGTTCTCATACAGGGGTCAGGTATTTAAAACCTTAACGGGAGAAGATTTTCTTTTCAGTTATATTTATTTATCCAACAGTTTTTGGTTTGTTAATTGTCGTCATGTTATATACAGAAATATAAAAACATGCGAGTGGTCATTTTATTATAACATTTAATTGCACTAATTATTTTATAATGATTGAAATGTGAATGAACTTTACAGAAAATCTGAAGTTACGAGCAGCGTGAACATTAAGGTAGTATATTTGCGTCATATTGTGAATTAGGTTAATATTTTAATATTTTCCGTCAAATCACAATTTTTAATAACATAATAAAATATAAAATATTTAAAATATCATTTCACGTTCCGCATCGAATGATCGATTTACAAATTCGAACGTCTCTTACGACATGTTTCGGTTATATTTAACCGTCCTCAGGTATAAATTATAAATGTCGTAAGAGACGTTCCAATTTGTAAATCGATCATTCGAATGCGGAACGTGAAATAAATATTTTATTATCTTATTAAAAATTGTGATTTGACGGAAAATATTAAAATATTAATTTTTTTAAGTCGATTATCATCTTACAGAAATAGAATTTTTTGGAATTAAATCATATTTACCTGTCGGAGGACATCATACAGTAATGAATCTTTAGGTTATGCAAAGCCATTTAAAATCTAGAGGAAAATTTTTGTATCGTTTCAGGGATTCTTTTCTCGATTTCTGGTCACGTGGTTTGCGTAGCGCATTAACTGCTTATCAGCTCATTGCGGAGCTGTAAATTGGGGTTTTGGGGGGAAGGGGGGATGATTGTAATTAGAATGATGATTGACAGCAATGCAATTAATGTGAATATGCTCTTACGTAAGCCTTGTGACAGCATGCCAGAAACTCTAGTGGCTACGCATTTTCTCGTCAGTTTTTGTTTTAATTTTTAATTTGTATTTCTCAAATTCTTGACATACGCAGGGGACATTTTAATCCTTGTGATAAAATTAAACTACTTACGACTGTATTTCAGAAACTGCCGGAGACTGACGTAATGGAATTTTGCCAAGATACAGCTCGCTCTCCCTGATAAGATCGATCGAGCAGATGAAATGTCATGGCAACATTATCTTTACTCCAAGCTTGCAATGTCAAAAGTGAGTCATGATTATGGTATTATTATATATACAATTTCTTATATGTTTATAATATTAGTAAATATAGGGAATATTATCTAGACGTAACATATTTCGTGTGTTCAGGTAGGCACATTTTTGAAATATCACTAAAGTAATTCGATAAAATGCTGACCTGAATAAAATACGCAGATCTAATGTTTAATTTTAAATTGTAATTATTAATTTAATCAGCAATATTCATTAATTAATCTTCTATCTTTAAGAGATATGAGGTGCGATCGAAAGGTTTCAAGACTGCGCCTATAAAAACCCGTACACTTATCTCAGGTATTAAATTCATCCATCACCCTCGAAGTAGTTCCCCTGGGAGTGAACACAACGATCCCAGCGCCGCTGCCAAGCCTGGAAGCATCCCTGGAAATCTTTCTTTGTCAGCCTGTCAAGCACCATCTGCGATTCTGCCTGAATCTCTTCTATCGTCTCAAATCTCCTTCCCTTTAGCTGAATTTTCATCTTTGGGAAGAGGAAACCTTAGAAAGGAAGTTGGGGTCGGTTCTTGCAAGATCTTTGAGCTCCTGACAAACGAGAAGTCGATTCTGCTTCTGGTCCTCAGACAGGATGCGTCGCATGTGGAGTTCTTCCTTTAGAATCAGCTGACAGGTCCCATAGCCTATCCCAACAATGTCGCACAAGTCGTTGATGGTACGACGTCGATCTTCGTAACATTTTCGGGCGTTGTGCTCGAAGATGGTCGTCCAGAACGCTCGTCATCATCGACAGAGGTTCGGCCATTTTTAAAACGTGAATGCCACACAAAAGTTTGCGGACTCCCCAAATGCTTGCTTTAGCATTTCATAGGTTTCCGTAGCCGTTTTGGCGAGTCTTTGGCAAAATTTTATGCACACGCCATTCCGAAATCGCAGGAGGGTCGGTGTAATGCACTACCAAAACGCCCGTAACTAAGAAACAAATGCTAATTTGATGATGCCGGCTGGCACACTGATTCACTATGAATGTAGGCCCAACCCCTTAGCGGCAGAAGCTCGTACTACTTCCGGTTCGCCCTCTATTGACACAGTCTTGAAACTTTCCGATCGCACCTCGTATAACAATTTTAAGAAGTTATATTTATATCCTACAAGTAAACTTCTACTGAATTTTTGTCCTCCATATCGCGATGAATATAATTTATAATTTTATATAACTTTTTGGCCCGTGATAACAATTTGTGCAGAAATACTCGTTCACTTGTGATTTAGAAGCCTGATATGGTAAAGCGGGAGTATGTTACGGTGTCTCAAAGTGATCGGGACACGTTTTGTCGAATGCGAGCCGAATCGATCGAATGTTTGTGTGCAAGGTATATTATATTTTATACATATACAGATTTATATATGAAGGCAACATAATTAATAGAAATTATCTGAATCACAGATCGAAATATGTCGCAGATACAAAGAGAGATCGTGATCAAATTCTACTACAGTCGAAATTTGTATTATTATGAAAAATTTGAAATTTTTATATTTTCTCATTGCTACGTTTTATTAACACATTGAAGTTAATTGAAGGATGTTTAATATTTTTTTTTTACAAATGAAATTAACTAGAGAAATGTTGAAATAAATGGGGCGTAGAAATAAGAACTACTAATGTCATTTTCCAGAGGGACTTACTGCGAGCGTTACACGATTAAGAATGAAATCGTCTCGTCAGAAGAGTTAAAGTTCAGATATTAGATGCGGTAAGTGGTGATTTAATTGTTTTTATTTAACTGACGACACGATTTCTATTCCGATAACTCGTAAGCACTGCGTAACTAATTAAAGCAGTATCTGAAGACTACACATTATATTAATGAAACAATTGTATGGCAGCGCGTAACAAGATGGCCGTCTTCCGGGTCGTAGTGCTGTGAAGTCAGGTTGAAATTTTCCAGCGTTTCGGAGATACATGTTGCCTCGATCATCGCCCTGATGTCTGAGGCAGCAACTTCCTCTGAAACGTCTGTAAACTTGTACCAGACAACGCATTGCACTGCAACCGAGACGACAGCCATCTTAAGTTGCGTGGCATTGTTTTTCTCCAGACTGCTGGTATCTGTGTATCTTTCTTCAAAGTAAACACAGTGTTCCTGCCTAGAAGTCCAACACATTTGATATAATCATTCAAGTTCAGAGATTAGTATTTCTAAAATCGTATGTGCAGTCTGGAATTTTAAAAAAAAAAATTAAGACGGTTCGAATGGAGTTTCGTAATTGTGGCCCTAAGTATTCTATAAGACCATTATCTCTGTATGAAAATTTATATCATTCTATGGGCATGAATAATCTTTGTCGGATAGTTTTAGACACGCTGATATCTGGAATATAATTCCTGGGCTGCTAAGATTTAAGGAAGTACGTCAAGTTTTCCAGTGTTAAAGTCCCATTGTACGTTGCGTCTACTTTAAATAGTAACGAGTTGATTGAGGTATTATATCTGCTATTTCAGATGTAGTTCCTTTTTCTCGTCAGTAATCCATTTCATAATGCATAAGCTTTTATTTGAACTTTCTGTACATTGCCTCTCGCTCTCCTGTGTTCATTTTGATTACGTTATTTCTTGTTTACTTTAAATCTAATATTTTTACAGATGTTTGCAGTAATTATTATATCCAGCATCAAAATAATGAGATTGGTACCTAATCTAACCTCAGGCTTGAATGATTGCTGCGTATGTTAGTCACATAGGTTCTAGCGGAAGCCAGAAAGGAGTTTGTGATTGCAGTTGTGTTCTGTATTAATAACCACTTGTTAACTAATGCTTAAACCACGCACACCCTCTATATTCAGTACATTTTATAAATGTTTATGGATTTCGTATGGCTTTTCAATAAATGTCGTAATTTCTATACGTACGTGTCGGTGGGTTGGTAAGAAATGGTTATCGTGGCCACAGACCTCCAAATGACTGATAATCCTTGCTCTGATATATTCTTTGTCATTACACTTGATGTTATATTAAATTAAATGAACTTCATTATTCAGTTATAAGATAATATATCAACAGTAGAATACATCAGGATGTGTAACGATAGCGTATTAAAACATTACATTCAGTTTCAGATACACCCATACTCCTTATATAATTATGAATTAAATTCTTAGACATTATACAATTGGTATACAAAATATATATATATATATATTAAAAATATATTAAAAATTTTTTGCCGTCAATCACAATTATACTAATGTTAAAAGATTAAAACATCATTTAACGTTCCCCATTAATATATTTTTAATACTTATGAATCACAATATGACGCATTTACAATATCATATATATATATATATAGTATAGAATTTCAGCTGAAGTTTGAGGTTAGGGAAGACCGACAGTTTTTGTGAAATATACTCACCAAAAATAATATTTTTACATAACCACTTTACTCTTCTGTGCACCGTTCAAAAGAAATGGAATATAGGTAATATTACTACATTTTTATAAGCGAAAGCATTCATATTTTTTTTGTGGAATATATTAATTTAAAAAGCCGTAGTTATATTATAGGTGTTATACCAGATGAATATATTAATATGTACATTTTATTATCAGACTTATAACAAAAATGTCCCAAAAAAATCTTTTTTTTTATTTTGTTTGCAGACAGACACTCGATTGACATAAGATATCAGTCCAAGTAGATTTCAATCGGTGAAATACGTGTTTAGGATCGTGGAATTTTAGAATATTTTATGCCTGTTGCAATGAGATTTAAACTCGCTACATCTAGTTTAAATCTCAAGATATGAAATATAATTTTCACACAAATGTTCATAGATTCTATATATATATGTGTGTGTGTGTGTGTGTGTGTGAAGGGAAGATGTTATTATAATGTTACTTTTACGTGATGTATTTTCATTGCAGCTCATTATGGTACCCGTTATGAATATATTACTCTAAATAGTATTTAAAATATATTAAAATTGGCCGTCAATCACAATATAAGATAATTAAAAGATTAAAATATCATTTTACGTTCCGTATCGAGTACTCGATTTACATGTGGAACATTTACGACATGTTTCGGCTATCATATAGCCGTCATCAGGTGTTATGTTATAAACTTTTTAACTGAATTACTGATTTTTAATGATTTTTAGTTTTCATTTTAAATCGAGTACTCGATACGGAACGTAAAATGATATTTTAATCTTTTAATTATCTTATATTGTGATTGACGGCCAATTTTAATATATTTTTAGTACTATTTAAATAAATCACAATATGACACACCTACAATATCTTATATTACTCTAGTTTATTGGAATGTTTACAGCTTAATTTGTGACAGCATTTACTAACATGAATATAGGTTTGATTATGATAAGATAATAAATATTTATACGAGATCTGAGGTTCTCATGACAGTTGCCTTCTGGGTTGTAATGCTTTGTAGTCTTGTTGGTGATAACCAATATTTAACAGGAATTAACTGCCTCCATAGTCAGGGTTTGGTGTATCACCTCCATTTGTAAGCAATACATTCCTCTCGAACACGGATAATCTTCTTCAAGGCCTCGTGGCATCACCACCCACAAGACTACAATGGACATGCATTTCTGTGGTTTCAAATTGATTATTTTTATTCTCTGAATTAAAGAATATTCTGTAATGTTGCACTACAACACGCGCGTCTCAGAGGAGGCTGTGATACAAAGCATTTAAAATTGGCATTTTTACTTGTAACTGACAAGGCATTTGTGGTCGTTGTGGATTAGATCCTTATTGCAGAGACATAGAAGCAGGGAATTGAATTTAACGATGGCCACATCGGTTCAAAGTTCTGTCTGACGACAGGTCCACATGAACAGGATCCTTCCATCCTTTTCTCGGACTGGGACCTGTTCATATACGTTCTTGGCAGATGATCCAGAAGTGGTTTGCCATTGCCTTCTTCTGTGTGTGAATGGAGTAATTGTTGGGATGCCACGGAGGAAAACTCCGTGTTGCCTAGACCACGGCCTTGCCCAACACAAGTTATAAATTCGGGCACCCTGACCCCAGGATTACAAGGCCAGCGTTCTAACCGCTAGACCACCGCGGCTATAATTGTAGGTTATGGAAAACAATGTCTCCACTTTTTTTAGAGCAATTCATAAGAATCTTCTTCCTCTATGTATATATTATATTGATTCTGTAGAAGATAAAGAGTGCATAAGAGAGTGATGTGTCCCTCGGCTGTCACAAATTAAGCACTAATTGCTTTGTACTGAGAACTAAAAGTGTAACAAAATTACCTTTGACTTTGCGTGCGTGAGTCTGTCCTCTATTCTAACATTCATGCTCTATAACGTCTTGCATGTATTTAGTATAGAGGTGACTTTTTCTTCTACGAAATGTAATATATATTGTAAGGCAGACACAATTTTATTAAGGCCATTTTAAGATGGCTTCAAATCTAAGGTTTTAATGTTTACGTACACGTGAGTGTACAAAGACGTGAAATATACAAGCGATGCTGGTATCTCTGGAAAAATATTCTCCAGTTTACACACAGATTAGGTTTTCCATTTGCATTTTGAGTCGTGCTAATACTGTGTCATATTTAACGTGTCTGCTCCATAGATGGACAATTTTTTGTCTCCGAGTATCGAAAACTAGTGAAATTTGTTAAAGAATTGCAGTTCAGTATTTTCGTGATGGTGTATTAGTCAGGAGAAAGTTTAAGGATAGGCGGAAGATTTCAAAGAGGGAATATTGTCCTTTCTGGATGGTCGTAGACTCCAACACGTGTTGAATTTAAGAAGTAGATAAAGAGAGGAGCAGTGCAAAGGTGGCTTAATGCCGCAAAAGTATTGAGAGCAAATTAGGAAATTTTTTGGGGGGGGGGCTTTTGAAAACAAATGTATTGAACGATAGGGTTATTAATTTCAAAATTGTTAAGCATTTTTCCTCTTTCTGAATTGTCCTCATTCCAGTGAATGGAACCGTCCATAATAGATGGATGCTTGAGAGAATCGTTAACAGATTTTAGTTAAATAGTATTAAAAATATATATTAAAATTAGCCGTCAATCACAATATAATATAATTAAAAGATTAAAATATCATTTTACGTTCCCTATCGAGTACTCAATTTACATGTGGAACGTACACGACATGTTTCGGCTATATATAGCCATCATCTGGTGTTATGTTATAAACTTTTCACTGAATTACTGATTTTTTTACTGATTTTTAATGATTTTTATTTTTCATTTTTCTATGATGTTCTTGTCCTTTATATTGTTTCTTCATTCGTTGTAAAAATCGGCTAATTTTAATATATATTTTTAATACTATTTAAATAAATCACAATATGACGCATCTACAATATCTTAGATTTTAGTTAGTATTTATGTGAGTCACTTGATATCAGCTTTATGAATCTCACTCTCATATTACGTACCCCTGAAAGTTTGTTTACATATGTAAGATAATAATTTGAAGATTTTAACAGTAATATTCACTAATATTTTAAACTCATTTTACATTTTTGTTCTTAGGCTTCGAGCGATCAACATTTTCATTCGAACGTGTCACGAACTGTGGTTGCGAGACGAGAATGTGGTTCCGGAAGTCATGATTGAGGATCTCACAGTGAGTATCATGGATGCGCTTTATTACATAATAAAGTTTAGAAATGAGTTTCTTTCTAAACAAATAAACAATAATTTCTTATATTCACCCTGCATGAACATTTGGGTGGATGTCCACATAAACATTTATACGTGAAAATATATAATTGTAATAAAAGTAGCTATAATGTTTGTAGTAAGTCGATAATATCATATTGAATGGTAATTACTGTATGCATTAGGAATCCTCGCTACGTGCTTCTTGCCTTCCCCATCGAGGCAGCGTCACTCTTGCCTGTTACGAAAACTTGGGTTAAATCAGCAGTTACCGTCGTTATCATCACAGGCCTTGACTGCCCCGATCAACAATTTACACAAGGAATAAGACTGGAAAGATTGCACTCTCTGGACTACGCACAAATCTGAGTTTGTTCTCTATGCCGTGCGCTGCACAATATCTCCTTAAGTGTATACGAGAAATACAAAAGCAACATTAAAAAGGGTAAGGAAACGAAATTCTAAGTTACATTAATGCACAATGTTCTAGAAATAACTACATTTCTCGCTTTTATTAGAATACTTCGAAACTATAATTAGGTTAGGTTGGGTTGGGTTGGGTTAGGTTGGGTTAGGTTAGGTTAAGTTAGGTTAAGTTAGGTTAAGTTAGGTTAGTTAGGTTAAGTTAGGTTAGGTTCAGTTAGTTTAGGTTAGGTTACGTTAGGTTAGGTTAGTTCAGTTTAGGTTAGGTTAAGTTAGTTTAGGTTAGTTAGGTTGGGTTAGGTTAGGTTAGTTCAGTATAGGTTAGGTTGGGTTAGTTTAGGTTAGGTTAAGTTAGTTTAGGTTAGTTAGGTTGGGTTGGGTTAGGTTAGTTTAGGTTAGTTTAGGTTAGGTTAGTTTAGGTTAAGTTAGTTTAGGTTAGGTTGGGTTAGGTTAGGTTAGTTCAGTTTAGGTTAGGTTAGTTTAGGTTAGGTTAGGTTAGTTTAGGTTAGTTTAGGTTAGGTTAGGTTAGTTTAGGTTAGGTTAAGTTAGTTTAGGTTAGTTAGGTTGGGTTAGGTTAGGTTAGTTCAGTATAGGTTAGGTTGGGTTAGTTTAGGTTAAGTTAGGTTAGGTTACGTTACGTTACGTTAGGTTAGGTTAGGTTCAGTTTAGGTTAGTGGAACTGATAACTGTCATGTCGCTGTTGGTGGAGATCCCGATCAGATTTCACTGAACAGTACCCGAGGTCGGCAGCTGAATTACCAGTAACCAGTTTCCTGCTGTTATTTAAATAACAGGAACTGGTAACTGACATTAACAGTTATATCAGTAGCCATTTACATTTCACTGGTTAGTAGCTGCACTTTCCAATAACTGGTTATTTGCAGCAACTGTTTGAATTAGTGGAACTGGTATCTGCCATGTAGCTGTTAATGGAGATACCGATCACATTTCACTGTACAGTAGCTGAGATCGGCAGCTGAATTACCAGTAACCAGTTTGCTGCTGTTATTTAAATAACAGGAACTGGTAACTGACAATAACAGTTATATCAGTAGCCATTTACATTTCACTGGTTAGTAGCTGCACTTTCCAATAAATGGTTATTTGTAGCAACTCTCTGAATTAGTGGAACTGGTATCTGCCACAGCTGAATTACCAGTAACCAGTTTCCTGCTGTTATTTAAATAACAGGAACTGGTAACTGACAATAACAGTTCTATCAGTAGCCATTTACATTTCACTGGTTAGTAGCTGCACTTTCCAATAACTGGTTATTTGCAGCAACTGTTTGAATTAGTGGAACTGATAACTGCCATGTCGCTGTTAGTGGAGATCCCGATCACATTTCACTGTACAGTAGCTGAGGTCGGCAGCTGAATTACCAGTAACCAGTTTGCTGCTGTTATTTAAATAACAGGAACTGGTAACTGACAATAATAGTTATATCAGTAGCCATTTACATTTCACTGGTTAGTAGCTGCACTTTCCAATAACTGGTTATTTGCAGCAACTGTTTGAATTAGTGGAACTGATAACTGTCATGTCGCTGTTAGTGGAGATCTCGATCACATTTCACTGAACAGTAGCTGAGGTCGGCAGCTGAATTACCAGTAACCAGTTTGCTGCTGTTATTTAAATAACAGGAACTGGTAACTGACAATAATAGTTATATCAGTAGCCATTTACATTTCACTGGTTAGTAGCTGCACTTTCCAATAACTGGTTATTTGCAGCAACTGTTTGAATTAGTGGAACTGATAACTGTCATGTCGCTGTTAGTGGAGATCCCGATCACATTTCACTGTACAGTAGCTGAGGTCGGCAGCTGAATTACCAGTAACCAGTTTCCTGCTGTTATTTAAATAACAGGAACTGGTAACTGACAATAACAGTTATATCAGTAGCCATTTACATTTCACTGGTTAGTAGCTGCATCACGTCCTTTAACAGGCAGCCTGACGGGTAATTAAATGGGAGACATTCTGTTCACTCCTGGGTTATTTTCTCTCTTGCTTTGTATTTGTAGGTATGAATTCGTCAAGAACGTTAAAGTAGCTGTTATATCTGTGCATTTATTTTCGGGGGGGGGGGAGGCTTGAACTAGTGGTGATGTTTGGTATTTTCTTTGAAGTATTATCTGGATTCTTAAATATCTATAAATCTACTTCGTGTTTCAGAGGGTTCACTGAAAACTCACTAGGGTCAATTTGTTAACATTATTTTCCATGAATAGCAAGATCGTGGCCTACCCGTCATCATTTCCCTGCACCATATACTTTAACGGTAAACAAATCTACATTTTTCCCACACAATGAATTTATGTGCTCAAAATAAACAACACTAACAAATGTATTGTTGCTATAAAGACGTTTTTATTTAGGTACTAACTGTATATTTAAATATTATTTAGAAGAACTGATAGACTAATCTAAAATGTCGTTCTAAGTAAATCGTTGTACACCATTGCACATTCCTAGTATTTGCTTGGAAGCACTCAGAAAAAAATAAATCCAATATGAGTTTGTTTGGCAAAAGGATCATAAATATATCGATCCATCTGTGGCTCAGACGAATTTATTCATGCGATAATTTACGTTCTACTAACCTACGCCAGTGAAGTTGATCGTGTGTAATAATTACAAAAGTACAGGCGAGCGGTAATATTTAACAGCTACACGGCACCCACTGGAAAGTTAACAGATCCTCTTGAACGACTTGCGAAATCTCAGTTTTGTTTACTTAAGAAACAAGAATTATTAAAGTGTGTTAGGATTTATATGGAAACTACAGACACATTCTTGGTACTTGCGATGGAATGAGGCGGTCAATGTCTGTGAAACAGCCTTTGTTCACCCCTGCACTGAAGATGACAGACATTTCACATATGTTTACTCCTTCCATCATAGGGGCGAGGAGGCATACACACACTTCGTACGCGGTAACACGAAAAGATAATCTTCAAACACATCACCCAGTAATATACTGGGCTTTTAAAATGAAGGGCTTCAGCCGTGTTTGAGCAGACACTTTCCACAAAATTTCCACTTAATACCACCGTTTTAATTACTCGGATAAGGATCCAAAGACTGAACAATAATGCAGGGACGAAAATCCGTTTTATGATTCATCTACAGCTAATTCAAACACGTAGATCTATAGACCTCTTTTACACGTTTAATCGAGAAGCACGAACTATGAAAGGAATCGTAACCACAACGAGAGAATTAGTTTCTAATGCTGTACAGTCAGACAGTAAGAAACACTTGTATGTAATATGCTAATGCACTACATTCTGCTACCAAGCGCGCTTGATCTTCAAGAATTAAAAGAAACTAAAACATATGACTCTCGATGAATGTATTCTGTTACGATGTATCACGCACAGTTCTTCACAGTTTGAACACACGAGCACCACCACACAATCAGAAAGACTAGAGCTTCACAAGGACGACCCATCATGGCGGCTAGCAACTACAAACTGAAGCCGACCAATCACGAGAGAGGAAGGAAAGCCACGCCCCTGTCAGGTAGTCTTGTCCCCGACACAGACTGCGTGTCACCAATACTCCGAACGCACATCCACATGATTTTATTACGTCTACCTTTTACTATAATATTTAATCTAAACTTGAAGCATTCTAAAGATTCGAATTATAATTTGTATTTCCATCTGCGACTACTTGAGACTGTCCTGAGTTCGATGCTCGCCCATCTATCGCTTGCCACAACGAAAAACTGTTCCACGATCGCTTTTGCAAGTTCGATGACGTTCCTGGGATCTCGGGCTAGACTTGAGGTCCCTGTCCTGGGTTCGATTCTCGCTTCAGTGATTCGGACCATCTGAGACACCGCGTGCAACCACGTTCATGTCTTAGGCGACTCCATCAATACGATTAAGCCAACTTAACAGTATTTAAAATCCCTTAAGTGTGGAGAGGAGTACAACTGACGGTAATTTCCCCACATTAAGCCCCATTATGGTTGCTACTCAGTGTACGTACGCTCTGCCTTGTTCACTGTTCACGATAGTGGGCGCCCGATCGGAGCTGTTACCCTGGGAACGAGGAACATCCGATGAGGTTACGAGAATGCGTTTACCTTAAATACTCTTAAAACCTGTTGTCAGAGGAAACTATCACACAAAGAGACGACAGATATTTCGAAATCAAAGGCATCTGACGAAGGACAGTGTTTATAAAATTATTCCTTAAAATTTTAAAGGCATTTAAAATCGGAGAACACCCGCAGTTCGGAATCTTCCATCTGATTTATCCCACGTTGCAACACGTGTTAAGGTAAACTGCTCTGCGCACATGAATCACGAAGTCAGCTGACCGGAAGGGGGGGGATCGCTTCGCCACTTTGCTTGGGGCCATCTGTCTCCAGCGTTGCCATGTTGAGAAGGAACGTGTACTTTAATGACGTAAATTCGTCTATACGGAAGGGTGACTCGGCAAATCAGCGTAAGATCCAGCGCCGAGACACATTTAAACTTTCATTCCTCAGGAATCGTAAGAATAACGGTGATGTAACTTATATGTAAAATGATCAGTAAATAAGGGCCTTTAAGAATCTGTAATGTATTTTGTTGTAATTATAATTGTTTATACATTTATTGTAAATTTAATGAACAAACGCGTACAATTTTCGAAGTATCTGGCGCGTTAAGCTCCCGCCTCTCGAAAACCGTAAGAGATGGATCTGGACATATTGCGTACGAAATACGTATTACGTCTTGCGCTTTCCAAATCTATTTTCAGATTTTACATATCACGAATGGTTTAGATTCTACAAACATTTATTTATACGAACAAAGGCGCATCGCACTGCACGCTACTTCTGCGTCTGCGCATTGCGTCATACTATGCAGAGATACTCAATTGTAAAGCATGTATTTAGAATAAAGCCAATATATAAACTTCCTTTCATTGTATTTATTGCCTAAATATAACTCAAATACAAAGACTTATTTACGTCAGATTCTCCGGAAACCGTGGTTCCACTGTCAATCTTTAAACAGCGTTACCCAGTTGATATTTGTAATGGTGAAGTGAAGTGTTTTCTTCGCGGTACGGACCGAATTCTTAAATACGATTCGGACGAGTTCTCGCTTCAAGCCAAACAGTCGTGCGGCGGTATTCAGGTAGTGAGGACTGTAAAGCCCGGCCAGGCACTCCGACTTGGTCCTTCGAGGGATCATCGAGCAGCGGAGAAGAATAGGACGCCAGCTTACGCCGTGCCCACCCGCGATTACCGAAACCTAACGGTGACAGCATAAGCAAAGGGACAACGCCGAAGCAAGGTCTGGCGGGCTGGTGCCCTCCAAACCGGCATACCAAAGCTAAGTGCAGAGGAAAGCGTTAGGGGCTTCCACCTCCTGGCAGGCGTGGGTGTTGGTGAGTACACCGCGTGAGTCAGGATGGTGAAACCCAAGGTGGTGAGACTTAACCCGCAGGGAGTAAAGAGAATGCTAGACGTCTCCGGCCCCTCAGGCCGAAGAACCAAAACGAAACTGACTACTAAAACGGATAAAGACAAAGACATGAAACTGAAAAAACAGGCAAAACGCACACCTCGGTCGCCGTCAACTACTGACTTTGAAAATTCGTCGTCAGAACTTTCGGACACCGAAATAACGTCAATTTGGCCACAGGGTCAAGAAGGAGCTAGGGCAACGGCAACCTCGCCAGTAGCAAGCCCTTCTGGCACTAAAACTTTAATCGTAGAGGCGGAGGTCCACTGTTCCCAAGGCGGGACTAAAATTGACAAGGTCAGTGCGCAGAAAGCAACAGACTCTGCTACAGCATCCTCTGACCTGTTGAATCCGGAGGAAATTGTGGAGGGAGATGACTTCACTGTCATTACCTCCAAAAAGAAATTAAAAAGAGCACCTCCAAAGCCCGCAATAACTGACGAAGCAATTAACGCTGAGTTACCTTCCTCTCCCACCCCTGAGACCCGTGATTCTGGGAAGACAGGACCCGCCAATAACCACTACTTAAACGCCCCGCGAGCAAAAATCCCACCGGTAATCATTCACCATCACTATGAAGGTGACATGACCCGGCTCAACAAGGACTTCCATACAAAATTCCAGCCGCTGGGCTTCACTTCTCACAGAATAAAGTCCGGAATCGTTTGTCAAACGTCCACATACAAGGACTATCTGAACCTCCAAACCTTCTTGAAAGACAACAAGGTGCCGTTCAATTTACTCAGATCGAACGACTCCAAGCCGTTCAAAGTGGTCATAAAAGGCATTCCGCCAACCACCCCCCCAAAAACCATCCAAAACGAACTGATCGCACTGGGACTGGCAGTTCAAACCGTTATCCCAATGACTGCTTGGAGAGATAAAACTCCTCTGCCAATGCATATAGTCGAACTGGACAACGTTCCCCAGAGTCAAAAGATCTCTCAGCTGTCCCATCTCTGTTTTATAAAAATTTCTGTCGAACCTTATAAGGGGCGAACCGTGCCGCCGCAGTGCGCACGGTGCCAACAGTTTTACCACGTGGCGGCAAACTGTCAGGCCCCTCCGGCCTGTGCCCACTGCGCGGAGGAACATTGCTCGTGGCAATGTGAAAATAGATTCCTCCCAAACTTCGTGCCGACCTGCGCCCTGTGCAAGATCGGGGAGCACGGCTCCAAGTACAGAGGGTGTCCCTTCTTCCGTGACCTCATGGAGAGGGAGACGAAGAGCAGACCTCCGCAGGAAAATTAAAAAAGAATTGCTGGAGCGCGGGTCTCAGCTCAACCCCAGCGACCGCCCCCCAAAACGTTCCGTGACTTCCCCCCTATGGGTGCTGCAAATGCCTGGAGCAGGCCACTGAACTTCGTCAGCTCGCAACTAACACAGCCTCCACCACATCCCTACAGCTTCCATCAACCACGGGACCTTTATTCTCCCTATCATTTCCCACAGCCGCACATCATACAACAACACGCCCGGCTTGCACACAGTGCTAACTGTCCCTGCTGCGTCCGGTCCAACACATCAACACAGGCTGCAGCGAGCAAGCCTCCGAATTCTGTAACAGGCAGATCTTCGCCGGTTCCGGACAGACCAGTCTCTCCCGCTCTCTCTGTAGTAGCGCAGGACGTCACACCTGCCGAATCATCTCTCGGCCCAAAATCTAGGCCCTCAGGCCCCAAGACCAAAGCAACTAAGGGGAACAACACAGAACAACTCAGGCAGGGAAAAGAAGAACACACGAGCCAGAGAGAGACACACACATCTCATGAACGCACCCAACAATACCCACACCCTCCCGCGGGTCTGAGACTCGGAAATCCTCACACCCAGCAGCAGACAAGAGAATTTGTCGAAATTGTTCGGACTTTCAATCCGAACTTCTCTTTCCAGTACCTTCTATCTTCCATCTCAGGAATGCTTTTACAATTCATGCAGCACCCTTATGAGAGCGCCCTCCCAATAATCTTTAATAACTTCCTAGCCACCCTCCTCGGTCTTCCTAATCATGGGTAGGTCCCTCAGCCACACTGACATCCTGTTCTGGAACGCCAGAAGCGTCAAGACTAAAAAATCAGAACTATTAGATTATTTGGAAACCAATAACATCCCCATAGCTCTAATTAATGAAACTCATTTACAATCTGCAACAAAATTTAAGTGCCCAAACTACACGACATTCCGGTCTGACAGGCTAAATCAGAGGGGTGGCGGAACGGCCATTCTAATTCGCCAGGGCTTCAAGCATTCGGAGATTCCCCTTCCCCCCCTCCAACACATGGAAGCGACAGCTATCCAAGTTAACATCAATAGGGAAACAATAGTACTAATCTCTATTTACAACCCCCCGGGCAAAATTATAGAGAGTGACCTGGACCATCTTTTGGAAACCGGAAACAAAGTAATTCTAGCAGGCGATTTCAACGCCAAGCATTTAACCTGGAACGCTCGGCAGAACAATGCAGCGGGGCAGACACTTCTCAAACATTACTATAAAAGTAATTACGTAATCTCGGCTCCATCCCACCCCACACACTTTCCAGATTGTAATCCTGGTGAAGCCGATATACTTGATTTTGCCATAATCAGTAACGTGCTTTCCAGCCACTCAATACGCACACAAGGCAGTCTTTCGACATCCGACCACAACCCAGTTCTTCTTAGAATACGTGGTCCACTAGAACCAGACGAATTAAAACATACATTCGTCTACAGCGAAGCCAATTGGAATCTTTTTCAAAATTACATTTCTGAAAACCTAAACACACAGTGCGTAGATGGGAACTGCTGTAGCAGTGAGATTGATACAGCTATTGACCACCTTACAGACGTTCTGAATAAGGCCACGCACCACTCTATTCCGCTCAGACGGAGAACTTTCAGGTCAATGCAAATTGCAGCAGCCACTCGACTTCTCATCCAAGAAAGAAACAAACTGAGAAATCAGTGGCAAAGAACCCACGACATAAGGCTTCGTCCCCTCATCAACGCCTTGAAACACAAAATTGACTCGGCCATTAAAGATCAAATTTCGAACACCTGGCAGCAAACACTCCAAGGCCTCGACACTACCAACACTAAAGACACGTGGAGGATAACAAAAAGCCTCACAAACACGGACACAAAAATCCCACCCCTGAAACACAATGGCAACGTTGCAATTACCAACCAAGACAAAGTGAATATTTTTGCTGATACTTACGAACCCAAACGTAGACACCAACTTCACCGTTAGCACAGAGCAGGTAGTTACCGACTTCCTGATGCAACCTCCGCAGGCCTCCGTAAGGCTTACAAACCATTGCGAGGTCGAATGGATTATCCGCCACCTTAAACCCCGCAAGGCTCCTGGCCCTGATGGGATTCAGAACATAGTACTAAAACACCTGCCACGGCCTGTTTTCAGATTTATTGCAAAAATATTTAACAAGTCATTAGCTTCAAATTAGGTTCCTACCCAGTGGAAAAACGCTAAAGTTATCATGCTCCCAAAACCAAAAAAGGACCATTCCTCCCCGTTAAATTATAGGCCAATAAGTTTATTAAATTCCCTAGGCAAAGTTTTTGAGAAAATCATCTTAAAAAGAATTAATTTTCAACTTAAGGAGCTCCACATTATCAGAAATGACCAGTATGGTTTTAAACGTGGACATTCCACAACGCACACACTATTAAGAAATATAGAGAGAATCACTCACGGATTTAACAATAAGAAAGCTACAGTGGCATTGTTCCTGGACATAGAACGAGAATTTGATAAAGTTTGGATCACGGGGCTAATAGCAAAACTCATTAAAGTCAAAATTCCGCCTCACCTAATCCACGTAATTCACAGTTACCTCCAGAACCGTTCATTTTCTGTTTCACATGGGAGCTCTCACTCAAGCTGCCGCCCCATCAGGGCCGGCGTTCCCCAGGGTAGCCTACTCGGGCCAACACTTTTTAACATCTACATAAATGACATCCCATCCATTGAGAATGACTCCAACGTGTCCATCTCAATCTATGCAGATGACACAAATATCAGTGCTCGCTCAGGAAAATTAGACATAGCGATAACGAAATTAAACAGAGCAATAGGCCTTCTGGAACCCTGGTTTCGGAGATGGAGAATTCAGATCAACATTGACAAGTGCACCACAACCGTGTTTTCAAAACGTTTACGCGACTATCGCTGCACTGTTCCCACCGTAAAATTTTTTAATAAAACCGTAGCTTTTACCTCCGAAACCAAATATCTGGGTGTCATTCTAGATTCCAAATTGACGTACAAGGCCCACATATCATCCATTCTCCGTACAGCCAACTTCAGACTGAGGCAACTATTTCCTTTACTCAATAAATCCTCCAGAATGGATGTAAATTTATCGTTAATGATCTATAAATCACTCCTCCGGTCCATACTGACGTATGCCTCCCCCGCCTGGGGCTACGCTGCTAACACTCATTTACAAAAACTTCAGACATTTCAGAACAAAGTCCTCAGAATAATAACCAAATTGCCAAGGGTTACTCCAATTAGTACCCTACACGAACAGACCGGAATGCCGTTGATCAAGAATTACATTAAAGGATTAGCGAATAGGCTATACTTGAAATCGGCCACCAGCTACAACAGTCAAATTCAAGAGCTAGGACAGTACGATCCCAGCATTGACAAATACCTCCGCCCCCGAGCCCTTCTTGCGAGGTAACCCAACCTGCGAAATCCTCCAATCCTTTTGCTCAATAAACGGTCAGAGGATTGCCTCTGTAGTACATTGTTCTGTAACATTAGCCCAACAGCACACCTTAAAATTCCTTCACCTCCAGCAAAAACACAGCTAAACCTCGGCTTTTCTTTTGTAGCCCCCACTACAGTGCACCACCAGCCCGTTATAGGTACCCCGGAGAGTCCAGTCCATAGGCGGTCACATCGACCACTCCCCTACGCTGGACCGACCGTGAACCAACGGACACAAGACAAGACGACCACGGCATGAAAATGGAAAAATGATTTATGGAATGTGAATTGAAACTTTTTTTGTAATTGGATAAGCAACGAGCCAAGTTGGTCGTTTCTTATCCAAAACAAATCTATGTAAAAATGAAAAGAAAAAAAAATGTATCAGTTATTAATAAAGGAAGCGCACGGACAGAGGCTACCGTTAGGGCTCGCGATTTTAAATGCCGGACTGCTGGCTAGAAGTCAGCAGCACGCATCCGGAAGGTCCTGCGACCGGCCAACTCGACCAAGGTTTTCCGTGGTTTTCCTCGGTACTAGAGCAAATGCTGAGTTGGTACCCAATTCCCACGTTGCTCTGCATGCCTCCCATGCAGCCCTCTCAGAGTAATATCAAAATTCCGCTCTATAGTAGCCCCCCCCCCCAAAATTAACGTAAATTATTCCTAACGCCACCCCCAAGGCCAATATCAAAATTCAAAATTAACGCAAAGACCCGAATCAACTCCCCCCCTACCCTATTTCTTACCCCATCCTGTCTCCTAAATCCCTTGTCCTCACTAAACTTATTCATACCAGAAGGACGAGCGGGCACTGCCTGGGAACCTTCATAGCCCACAACTAACTTTATACCCCTCCCCCATTTATAACAGTAGTGCCTATCGCTACTCCCCCCACTTTTTCTCTCTTCTCTCTCTCTCTTTTCGGCTCCAAAGGGTTAATTAGCGTTTTAGTCGTATTATTTCCTTAAACAGCGTTAACCAGTTGATCTTCGTAATGGTGAAGTGTAGTGTTTTCTTCGCGGTACGGACTGAATTCTTATATAATATTCATATGGGCTTCGGGCTTCCACGTTGCTTTGCAGCCCTCCCAGTGTTAACATCAAAATTCTGCTCTATAGTAACCCCCCCCCCCCATATTAACGTAAATCTTTTTCCAAACGCCGCCCCTCCAAGGCCAATATCAAAATTCAAAATTAACGCAAAGACTCTGATCAACCTCGCCATTTCTTAACCCATCCTGTCTCCTAAATCCCTTGCCCTTATTAAACCTATTTATACCAGAAGGACGAGCGGGCAATGCCTGGGAACCTTCATTGCCTCAAACCAACTTTATACCCCCCCCATTTATAACGTTAGTGCATATCGCTACTTCCCTATTTTCTCTTCTCTCTCTCTCTCTCTCGCTTCAAAGGGACATGCAACGCTTTTGACATGTGCAATTCTCACTCGGCTCTGCAATATTTAAACTTGTTTCGTTTCTGGTTTCCAAAATTAACAAATTCCGTCACGTCTGTTTGTATGTGGCGGAGGGAAGACTGGTGTGATATATATAGGCGGTTTAGTCGTCGGGCGCCATTGATCATTACAGTCACGTACATTGTTTAGGGGTGGTAAGAAAGGGATGCCTATATTGCAGGAGATGTAGTTCGTTCCTATGCATGAGTCTGGTTATGGAATGTGTGGTACAACCAGCGTGGAAACAGAGTGTAGTCTTGTAATTTCTACCCAAGATTCGATATAGAATTATACAACATCTTGGGAAATGTAAGCACAGCGAAGAATTGTGGTGTTATATTACTTCTAGATTTTCAGTTCGTGAACGCGGACGTCATAAGGGAATCGCGCATAGAATACTTCGGCGTAGTGGACTAGTGGCTCGTTAAACTTCATGTACACCTGAATTAAACTGAATTCAGACGTACGTATTTTAGTCGCAATAAGCACATTAATTTTCCCATTTTCTAGTTCATCTTTCGCCTTCGAAGACAAATTTGTTTTGTTTTTTTTAAAATTCCTTCCATGTTAGTTTTATATTGTACAGAGCAGCCATCAACCAATGGACTCTCGAAGTAACAGCTCCGCAGATCAGAGTCGTTCTTGAGAAGCTGACAGCCGCTGAGCTGAATCTCCAGCCTTTTATGGATCCTGAAGGACCATAACAGATTCCAGGCGCCATAAACGCTCAGTGAGCAATATCGATACGAGCCTTTTCCCTCGCTCTGTGGCCACGTCACGAGTTTAGCGGTTGCCAGGCAACCGTATCAGAGACGGAGAGACGGAAGAATATTATAACTGCAGATAAAGATTACGAAATGTTTACTTGTGAACGGATTGTACTGTTTCTGTGGTTATGGAAGATGTCAGGCCTGAAGAGACGCCACCAACAGCCAATGGAAAAGTTCTCAGACGTACCGCCATGTTGCGTTGAGCTTGGCCGCGTTTGGAACTGAAAATATCGACAGAATTCACTGCCGTAACTTAGGTCATGAGAATTTAAATGTGTTTGTTTCGCCATAGAGAACACAGACTGCTTCTGAGACAACGTGCGGACTTGCTGTCTTATATTTTACGACGTTCCGAGGCGCAAAGCGAAACCAAAACACAAAGGCACGTGCAGATGTGAAGGCCGCACGCGTGTTTCATCTCCCAAAATCTCACTACAATCAGCAGTGAATGCCTAATATGGAGGTCCGTCCAGAACCACTCACTGGACTGCAGTTTTAATTTCTGAATCTGTACACTGCAGTGTGTAATTTGAGCCCTGACGATGGAGACAGTATGTTCCTCCGAAATGTTTTTATCCATCGAAGAGTCTACACGGTTCCAAAAAGTAACAAGAATAGTATTATTATGAAGGGAAGAGATTAGTAGAGCGTAGGTAGGAGGATAATATTAAAATGTATCTTAAGAAATCTGCATGAGGACGTGGACTGGATGAATCCGGCTAAGGATAGAGTCCAGTAGATGGACGTTTCGAACACAGCAATGAAGCCTCCGTTTGCATATGATTCGTAATTATCTGAGCAACTAGCAGCTTATCAGAAATAACTATGGAGCCAGGTTGATGGATGGTGCAGACCGCTGCGTTATTCTGCCGATCATAGTTTCCTCGCTCTGATCAATATTTTAGCAGAGTGAAAGTCCTTAGGTGAGCGATCAGTCAGATTGAAATGCGGGGCAGAAACCTTCAGGGCTGGGGAGGAGGGCGTACGCCACTTGTGATGTCCCCTGCTCTAGCAGAAGGCCGTGGGCTCTTCTTCGCTGTTTCTAGCCCGTAGCGTCCACCGAGTAAGGTCATGTCTACCGTAAAACGCAGCAGATCCGTTTAGAAGAACTATCAGTTGCTCAGCTGGCCAAGAAGTGAGCTACTGAAAGAACGGACGCGCTGATGTATAACGACGGTCATTTAGAGTCACAAGCTTAAAGCATCTAGAATGCGTTTCAGCTGAAATAAATAATATTTAGGAAGTCAGTCCGTACCGCGAAGAAAACACGACACTTCACCATTAGGTAGATCAGCTGGTTAACGCTGCTTAAATATGTAATAAACAGTGAGAATAATACGAAATATTGATTTTTATGCGGAAGAGTACGTAGGCCCAGGTTCGATCTCAGGACCTCCGTAGTTTGAAGCAGAAGTGTCTTAAGACCTGTTCAATTTTGAATATTTATATTTATTACCCTGTCCATAAGCTACAAGACAAATTATGGGGATTTTAAAAAACGCGTAAATAAATTACATTCAGGTCATCGTAGACAGAATCCTCTCGTTATGTCTTTTCCACAATCAGATTAATTTTAAATACGGTTAGGTTTTTTTGTGTGCAAAACTTTCGAGAATTAATATTTATGTTTTGATACGACACTGAATAAAACATGGCGTTTGGAGTGATCATTAAAGCGTAACGATACAATCCTTGTTCCTTTTCTCATAGACAGAAATGCCCCTTTCGACTCACAGACGAATTTTGTTGTAGAAGACGGAACTGGAAATATACTTTTAACTCTCAGTTCATAAAATCTGTAAATTGTCAGTGATGAGTGGGCGTGTGTGTGCCCCCCCTCCCGGACGTTCTGTCTCCAGAACAGTGTTGCGGAAATGCCTTCAAGATTCATCGACGAAAGCATCTTATTAGTCTCTGATCACAGGTATTACAGCCTGTGCCTAATGCGAGAAGATCTTTTCATTGTTCCTGAGAATAAAGCACAGAATGGGGTAGTTTATAATTTATATTGTTCGCCGAATATTTTGAGAAATTCTGTAGATGGAGGCAGTACGTTCCTACGAAGCGGCGGTACCCACCTAACAGGCCTGTACACTTCCTCATTGGGGTTTTCTTTCGTAAGTAGACGTTGGCAAAACTGTTTCTGTTCGTAGTCTGTCCTTCTCACCAAGTAGCCTCTTGTTAAGGTGGTCTAAATAGCGCGCATGAGGAAGTAAGAATTGCACAAAAATTTTCGGTTAGAATATCCCGAGGAATTCTAAAAGGTTTGCAGCAGACGTAACTATTAAGACAAGGGACACAGAATCAAGCGACGAGGTACGTAAGGCTTGCAGGCCTACTGGACTAGGCCTCCTCAAGAATAAGAATGCGAGTACTGTACAACACAACGCAGAAGACAGGAGAGCGAATGAAATCAAAACTACTGGATTCTGCTTCGTCAGGATAGGATAATGGCGTCTTTTGATGAAGCCACTAGGCCAAAATTCCGTTGAGCCTAGACATCACTAGGCCTAATGTCTGTAACGAAAGGGAAGAGATGATATTCCGAGCTGGATGTTAACTAACATTCGTAGAATTTAATCTGCTTATAACTTCTTAGTAATGGGAAAATCGAGAAATCTGTACAAGTACATTCTTCCTGTTAATCATTCTTTCACAAGAGGTGTGATCCGGGTACTGGTTGGGAAGCCTGAGGGAAAGAGACCGCTGGGGAGACCTAGACGTAGATGGGAGGATAATCTCAGGCGGGATCTATGGGAGACAGGAGTTGAAGGAGACTGGATTTTGTTGGTCCGGTGGAGGGCTTTGGTTAGTTCGGTGATGAACCTTCGAGTTTCATAAGCCATCTAGTTGGTTGGGTCAACTGTTTGGGAAGCCTGAGGGGAAGAGACCGCTGGGGAGACCTAGACGTAGATGGGAGGACAATCTCAGGCGGGATCTATGGGAGATAGGAGTTGAAGGAAACTGGATTTTGTTGGTCCAGGACAGGGTCCGGTGGAGGGCTTTGGTTAATTCGGTGATGAACCTTCGGGTTCCGTAAGCCATCTGGTTGGTTGGGTCCACTATTTGGGAAGCCTGAGGGGAAGAGACCGCTGGGGAGACCTAGACGTAGATGGGAGGATAATCTCAGGCGGGATCTATGGGAGATAGGAGTTGAAGGACACTGGATTTTGTTGGCCCAGGACAGGGATCGGTGGAGGGCTTTGGTTAATTCGGTGATGAACCTTCGGGTTCGGTAAGCCATCTAGTTGGTTGGGTCCACTATTTGGGAAGCCTGAGGGGAAGAGACCTCTGGGGAGACCTAGACGTAGATGGGAGGATAATCTCAGGCGGGATCTATGGGAGATAGGAGTTGAAGGAGACTGGATTTTGTTGGCCCAGGACAGGGTCCGGTGGAGGGCTTTGGTTAATTCGGTGATGAACCTTCGGGTTCCGTAAGCCATCTGGTTGGTTGGGTCCACTATTTGGGAAGCCTGAGGGGAAGAGACCGCTGGGGAGACCTAGACGTAGATGGGAGGACAATCTCAGACGGGATCTATGGGAGACAGGAGTTGAAGGAGACTGGATTTTGTTGGCCCAGGACAGGGTCCGGTGGAGGGCTTTGGTTAATTCGGTGATGAACCTTCGGGTTCCGTAAGCCATCTGGTTGGTTGGGTCCACTATTTGGGAAGCCTGAGGGGAAGAGACCGCTGGGGAGACCTAGACGTAGATGGGAGGATAATCTCAGGCGGGATCTATGGGAGATAGGAGTTGAAGGAGACTGGATTTTGTTGGTCCAGGACAGGGTCCGGTGGAGGGCTTTGGTTAATTCGGTGATGAACCTTTGGGTTCGGTAAGCCATCTGGTTAGTCAGTTAGTTATCATTCTTTCTCGGATGGCTACTAATTCAGTGTCTCCACCATAATTATCATTTGTGCTCATCAAACCTGCATAATCGTCGCCAGATGTTATCTGAGCCCTTCGGTACTTATCGCCTAGTGCAAAGTCTTGATAGAGATTCCACTGTAATTAATAGCATTTAAGATACTAATTCTGCTGTGATTGGACGATGACAGAAATTTCTACCCTCGCGGCCATCGCCACAATATTTTAATTCTTGGCGTGGCGTTGTTCATATTCAAGATGATTTTGAACGAAGCTCCGTGTTGTATTCTGTGCGATTAATTGATTTACAGACGAGTTATGAAATGTAGCCACACTGCCTATTATTATCGTCGTTCTTTGGAAGGTTGGCAGAACTGTGAACATGGGCCACGATAATTTTCTGACATTTTAACTTCAATGCAACTCTCATAGATTTCTGTTCCTCGTAAACTTTTATTTTCCACTATTGGCCTCAATTTTACAAGAAATGCAGTCTTTGTGAAGGGAATTCGCCTGTCTTAACAGCTGCCATCACCAGAAATCGGTAGCCAGTTTCTGCCAAGCATAATCAACATTCAGTGACGTCAGGGAGTCAATCAGTACATATTGCTATATATCCCTGGAATTCGAACCCACGATGACCTCTTAGGTTTCTGACCTTTGATACAGCGAATCTTTAAAAACGAAATATGGTACAGGAGAAAGTGGGCAGGTCGATATATTTCTGTTGAAAAATCACTCACGCGATGGGAGGCAATTCTGTAAACGAGAGCAGATTCACATCAGGGCGAGAAATGGCGTGGCTTTTGTGAGTCGGGTCCAGTCAGAAATTCACTTCCTCTGCGTGATTGTTCATTCGTACAGTGTGGATACTTTTTTAATTATTATTATTATTTAGTGTTCTGTCTGACGACAGGTCCATATGAACAGGATCCTTCCATCCTTTTCTCTTCTCGGACTGGGACCTGTTCATATACGTTCTTGGCAGATGATCCAGAAGTGGTTTGCCATTGCCTTCTTCTGTGTGTGAGTGGAGTAATTGTTGGGATGCCACGGAGGAAAACTCCGTGTTGCCTAGACCACAGCCTTGCCCAACACAAGTTATAAATTCGAACCCGATACCCCAGGATTACAAGGCCAGCGTTCAAACCGCTAGACCTTTATAACTTAGTAAGACCTGAACTATTTCTTCTGTTCACTGATGCAATGTAGCATGGCTTCCCTTAAATTAAAAGGTTTTGTGGGAGAAATAATAATTGGTAGGTCTTTGTCACAGTTTCATTTATACAGACAAATAGCAGTTCATACGAAATTTTGAATAATGAATTCGTAAATTTTACTTTAAAAAAAAAGTACAAGAATTGTATCTGCAGATTTTTTTACTAACAAGCCCCCTTCGCCCCCACGGCGATTGGCTGAATCCTTCTTCCTCAGGACAGCGCGCAGTTTCGAGCTGGAGCAAACTCTGTATCGACCCTCGTGGGGGAATTTCTTGGCAGGCCGAGCGATTATCAGGACAGGCACTAGAAAATGTTTGAGTTCCTCGAACTCTCTCGCGGTAACATTGCTGGAAATCGGCTAGTCTTGCGGACCACAGGTTTGCTAATGCAAATTACATGTGCGTGGGTCGAAAAGGGGATACGCCGACGCCATGTTGTTTGTTTCGGCGACCAGGTTGCAGAAACGTCGATGTCGGTGACACGGACAAGGGCCACGACCACATTCGAGTTGGCGTTGCCGGACGGTCAGTCTAATATTAAGGTGGATAATGGAATAACACCGGGTAACTGGAGTCAGCAGGTTCGGGAATGGATGAAGGCTTTTGTGGACGTGGTAATGAACGTCCTTGTTTCATGAAAGACGGCAATTCTGTGACAAGATGAGCAACTTTGTCTTTTCGAGACGCATCTTGCACGAAGGCTTCATGAGCTCGCGGCAACATAGGTGGGAGTGCAGTGGGCTTTAGCACCGGCCGATCGCAGATCAGGTGTGACCGGGGGGGGGATCTGTGCTCCGTGAAATATCGATCTCTAAACTCGAGTCTCCACCTTCTGAGCCGACCGTAAGATTTGCATGCGGAATGAGTCGCTGCCCGCCAACTTTGCATATCACGTGATGGAGCTTTCTATTGGTTTAAGCCCTGCCCCGGATGCTGCGAAGAGCATCTTTCATTTCATCTCAGTTTTTGTAGCGTCTATGAAGGATTCCGACGGCCATTTAATTGAAGGTCAAATTAACTATTGTTTTTCTCATTTCCTGTGACGTCGTACTCATTCCATAAGCAACTGATTTTGGCTCTGTTTTGAAACTCTCGTTATTCCTGCGTCCACAAGATAAGTAATTCAAGACGTGCCGAAGACGCAAGCCGATTGATCGGCCTAACGACAATCTTCGCGGTTACCGCTCAGGTACGTTCTCATTATCACGAGTTGTCGACTACCAGGGGACGGTTCTTGTGCGTAATCAAACAGCACATCATGACAACGCAGTCTACAGCGAAGACGTGGGAGAGTATGCTGTTTTAGGCTACCTACTTTGCTGTGATAACCCTTCATTAGCAACTCCCAGGAAGGAATATTGTAATGTCATCACTAAATGGTGCGAGAAATATCAAATATTTCCTTATAGTATTCTAGGAACACTGTGTCTAAATGGTAGTTTATAGGGTTTGCTGGCGTCTCGGTGGAAGTTGCTGCCTCCTTCTTCAGGATTGAAAATTTCTGTAGTCTGCAATTTTGACGTTCGAGACATGAAGTTTTTCGAAACGGTATTAATCTCAAACCTTCGGTCACAGAAATAGAGATAAATGAATCCCCCGGAATGTCGGTAATCTATCATTTCGAAATTGTGCTGTACCCAGAAGAATCCCTGAAGAGGGAGGCAGCAGATTCCTCACCTAAACGTCTGCTGTTTCTACAGCTTCCGTGTGTACTGTCACACCCAGAAGGAGAGACCGAGGCCTCTACCGTGCCACCAAACTGCGGTGTCCCGAAACGTCGACGCGGTGCCTCTGAAGTTGAGTCTTGGACCCCCATCAAGTAATTGCAGTAGCTTCGGACACTGTTTGCGGTAAGGACTACAAAATGTTTGATGCTATGTGCAATTACATCCTCTGGGATTAGGGGGCATAGATCGATTATTTCCCCGTATCGATTGCTACTCTCCGTGTCTTTCTCATACGAATTAATCGGACATAATCGACGTTGAAGCCTTCCCTGCCTGTGAATCGCTAATTAAAACAGAATCTGCGGACGTGATCTTACTCAGTTCCTCCAGCCAAATTCCCGGACAGAAATCCTCCCATCATCACCTTTCCACTTTTCCCGTCTCTGTTCATTGTCTTTCTTTCTTTCCTTCTGTTTACATTTTCGCAAATTCTGCTCGTAAGACACGGTTAAGAATAATTACAGCTCGCACCACGTGCTTTCGGGGTGATAATTCGCTGTGTTACGTAGAAAGTTTTACATTTTTGACAGAATTCTGGTGTTTCACGCTGCAGATACCCGGAGTTTTCGCTGATTCCGGTGCATTCGCTCGCCTTCCATAATGGTTCCAGTTAATCTTCGACTCTTATGCAAGGAACTTACGTGTGGACGCGACGACATGACGTGACGTCACACAACTAGAGCTCCTGTTACATTAGCTCACGTGTGTCCTTGGCGTCAGACCTGGTGAAGTCTCCTCAATGTCAGTAATCATACCGACATAACGGATCTCCCGAAAATACTTAATTGCATTAGGTCGTCGTGAAACATTCGTAGCTTATTTATTAATTTCTAGTTTGTGTCGGAGTGACACTTGATCTCTGTCAGGCAGAACGGAAAACTCTAAAATAATTAATTAACCACGTGGCTTAGGGAACCGGAATGTTCATCACCGAATTGACCAAAGCCCTCGCCAGTCCTTGTCCCGAGCCAGCAAAATCCAGTCGCCTCAGTCGTAATTTCAAGTATTCGAGCCTAGGGACAAGACACGCGTGAACGAGGAAGTGACAAATGCTTGCAAAATTTTCTTCAGGAAACCTGAAAGCTAGTGACCACTCGGCGGTCTTTAGCGTTGATTGAGAAGGGGGGGGGTTCGTCTTAAATAAATAGAACGCGATTGTGTGGGTGGACCGGATTTATGTGGCTCGTTATTGTTGTGAGCACGGCGATGAACATTGAAAATTCCATAAAAGAAAATAAACGAATTTGACTGGTTTGTCGGTTATGTGAGCAGTTTATCTATTTGTGGTTTATTAAATGACGCTGTTAGTAGCTAAGATCTTCTAATGTTACGTTTATTAATGAATAATGAACTAGAAAGGAAATATGATTAACTGAGTGCTTCTCCGTGCCTGGAGGAACTGAGGAAACACGCTTAAACGTTTTTATGATTGCCGGCCTTGAGTCGAGATTTAAAGCCGGAGCGTCCCGAATACGGATCAGGGATGCTAACCAGTCCTCCTCGTTTCCTTCTTTTGAGACTTCGTGCTGTGTCTTATGCCTCCGTTAGTGTTCACAAAGACGCACTCGTCTGTAAGTGGCTCTTACTATATTTATTCCATTTATAAAGCTCGTCTGAATATTATTTATGAATTCAGTCCGTACCGCGAAGAAAACACTACACCTCACCATTACGAAAATCAGCTGGTTAACCCTTTGAAGACGAAGATCGTCTGAATATTATTTATGGATTCAGACCGTACCGCGAAGAAAACACTTCACCTCACCATTACGAAAATCAGCTGGTTAACCCTTTGAAGCCGAAGATCGTCTGAATATTATTTACGAATCCAGACCGTACCGCGAAGAAAACACTTCACTTAACCATTAGAAGTCGAATCAGGCGGTACCACGTAAGATTTAACAAAAGAACATCCCGGTCAAAGCCTTAAGCTCTTCGCACACGAAAGGACGACGGATGTTTCCAGGTTTAAATCGAGTTTTGTAAAAAAAACTTCCTTATGAAGTTCTTACTTTCAATGCGATTTTAAAAGTTGATGCTGCGATAAACTGTATTACAGTTAAACATAAAAGAGTTTAATTCCCATCAACAGGGGCCTTGGATTCGTACGATGCCAGAAAATGTGCGTCTCTTCTCAAAGATTGTTTAAGAATGACATAGAAATTCGAAGGAAAACATTCTTCAGTTTTCGCAAGTCCACCTGCTGTTCGATCCGTGAGAAACTGAAATTAGTAACGCGAACTACCACTAGGCGTCCGTAGCAGTCTGTGGGAACGGAAGTTTACGAAGTGTTGCCACATTCTGCAATACAAACTGTCATCAGCGAGTACGACATGGATTATGTAGCTGACAGGGAGAGCGTCTGAGATCCTCTGACGAGTGTGGAGTACGTAAAGACCAAACGCTACTCACAATATAAATATTATTATCATCAGATGTTATCCAATAGTAATGAAAATATTTCACACACATACACCCCAACATTTTCGTGGCATTGTCCTCCCATCTACACCAATATCTCTCAAGTGATCTATTTCCATCAGGTTTTGTGACTAAAATTCTATATACGTGCTACAAGTCCTGTCCATCTCAGTATTTATCGATTCCACCACCCTCATAGTATTTGATGACAACGAAAACAAAGATGGATTTAACGAAAATATATTTTATCTGTTATGAGACTAAGAATCGTGAACAGTCGTGTTTAAAGTTAAATTGTAATGAAACACCAGTGCCACTAATATCAGTTTTGAAATTGCACTTGAATTTTTTTTTTTGAGTTCGAAAATACAGAAAATTCGGTTCCTGCCTCCAAGAATGTTCAGCTTATTTATATCACAAAAAATTGGAATAAAAAGCTGGTTTATTGAGAATCGAATGAACTACCTAAATTCTGTCTGTCGTTTAAATATCGATTTTATAAACGTTAAAATATGTGTTAAGGAAAATAGAGTAAAATAACGTGACCTGTTTACTAAGCGAATGTATAAATCTCGCGTCATTTGGACTGTCATGTTGGTACGCGTCTGCAGTGCGTAATGGCGTCTTGACAGAGTTTGTGTGGGAAAGTGTTTCCTCGCGTTTCTCTTACTGTTTTACGTCTGCAGTTTATCAACATTGGCAGTGATCAGTTTACTGAAACCGAGATCCAGTGAAGATTCTAGAAGTAAGTCATAATTTATACTAATTACATCGATAAGTGTTTTTACGTAGTGGCTTGGATACCAAATACAGCCACGTCTGTGCTCAGACAACAGCGTGCTTGAAGAGGTTGAGTTCAGCGTTGTCAGACTTTCATACGAAGACGTTAATTTCTAACTTTATTATTTAAATGAGTTCATAGATTCCTGTTAATAGGAAGGTGCTGTGTTATGTTGCCCCATTTTCTATAAAACTTCCCTGTGCGTTGTTAATCACATTGATAAGATACTTGCTCAATTTTATCAGTCAAATCACAATAAACTATTATTATTAAATGTTAAAATATTTTAAGGCTTTGACCGGGATGTTCTTTTGTTAAATCTTATGTGGTACCGCCTGATTCGACTTCTAATGGTTAAGTGAAGTGTTTTCTTCGCGGTACGGTCTGGATTCGTAAATATTATGAAGACGAACTTCGGCTTCAAAGAGTTAACCAGCTGATTTTCGTAATGGTGAGGTGTAGTGTTTTCTTCGCGGTACGGACTGAATTCATAAATAATATTCAGACGATCTTCGGCTTACAAAGGGTTAAGGAGCTAACAGCAAGATCAGGAAGTTAAGGATATCCCCCTGGACTCATTATCATGTCCTCCTGCGTGTTCAGACGCCAGTTTGAAATACGTGGCAGCGGATTTGATCGAACCCGGGACTTGTTCAACGCTAACCGTAGTTGGATAAGTTTCCGGCGTGTCTCTGCCCTGGGACCGCTATAACATCGGATCGGCTGAGAGACTTGTCCTTTGCGTAAGGTCCGTCCGTCTGTGACGTCAGACCAACTACTCGATGTTGTGTTTACTTTGAGGTAAGAACCGAATCATATAAGACAACGCCAAGCCAACGACCGTGTTTATTCTCTATGGAAAGCTGGCACTAATGAAATGAAGATTGGAAGTAATCACAGAGGGAACGTGTCTGAGATGTTACGCAATGCGTACGTTTACTAGCTTGTTTTGTCTATGCAATGTTGTAGACTTTGCGTTGGTGTTCACTTATTTCAGACACAAGGACTCCGCTGTTACCAACTTTGTAAATAGGTCTGTCACAGTGAATCGAGTCGAATGTTGTTGACTGACGTACAAATATCAACACGTTTTGTGTATGTTGTATTTGAACCAAAACATTTATTTTCTGTGTTAAAATATCTTCTGAGGTCTTTCCGCTGTATTTATTTTCTTCAAGCAGCTTTCTTTTTGTTCAATATTCCTTCTCTGTTGCTGAAAATGTCGATGCTCTGAATCTGCCTTCAGTTTCTTCATTACGTTGTCCCTGGCCGAGCTCCGAACTCGCAGCGACCTTCGTCACTTCGAACCGTTAAGGATTGATGGACTTTCTTATTCGGGTTGCCATTGCTTTGAGAGCGCAGTTGTCATCCAGGTAGGGGTTGTGTGAGGCTTCTTGAAGTTATCCGTGCGTGGTTTCAAAGGAGTATCTGAGATAATTTAAATAAATAAATATATATATATATATATGTACTTTACCCGTTGCACTCTTGCACTATCATTGAAAAGTACTGACCAGATCTCGTTGTCTTTAACACCAAATTAGAAATGACCCCAGTAGCGACGGTAGCGATGAGTCCATGAGATGTGACTGTAATCTGCATCCTTAATTGCCCCGAAATTAATTTAGTGTAATTATCTTACATGTAAATTGTAAATAACTTTCACTTCGATAAAAGCGAGATGACATTTGATTCGCCATGTTTGTTTTCGTAAAAGTTGAGGTCACCTAATTTCTACTTCGTCTTGGTTTCTTGTCTACTGACACTCGTTCACGTGAGTCTGTTCTTGGAAGCTTAGAGGATTAGCGTTCAAAGCAAAGACGGTCGTAGTTGATGCTGTTATAATCACGAAAATTTTCGTTTTGTACTCTCACGCGGAAAGTTTTGTGCTAATTTTGTTAGAAAGAAGTTAAAGCAGATTAAGGTTAAGGAATGTTTGCGGCCATTCAGTTTGCCTCCCACCCCCACCCCCAAATATATGAAATGAAAATATTAAAGTAAACAATAAATGAAATTATGAACGGAAGTCGAGGCTGTTTGAGACCAGGATGCTGAACAATGCAGTTCAGTCGAAGGAAAAGAAAGGAAGTAGCACCAAGTGATCAGTGATTATGAACTGTCGATAACTAAATATAAAATGGCGAAAGGACAGGAATGAGTTATTTTATGTAAGCCAGGAATTGACAAAAATTTATCTTCGGCACTTCCAGTTTTAAATAAATTACAGCAGTCGCTTTTGAATTTAAAATCGTTTCTTAGAATTCCAAGAAGTAATAATGTTTTAAAACAGAAATAAGTTTAAATATAATTAAAGTTTTTAATCAACTCTCTTAACACTATATTTTGCAATTAAGATGAATCTTTGCATGTTATGAAAAACATTCCATTCTTAATTGGAGGACATTATTTATTGTCATCCTTGTTTAATTAGCCATTATTTCACAGCCGCTAGTTTGTTGCCCTCTGGTGGATACGTATGACAGCACTAACGAGTAATTCTAACTGCGTCAGTCTCGACAGCAAGGAAGCACTGCGTGTCGTTCATCAGCCAGCGGTCGGATGTCCGTCTACTCGGAGTGAAAGTAACGAAAGTGCCTTCGCTCGAAGACCAGCCCAGTGTCGGTCAGAGGCGAAGCCCCTGATCTAAGACCGATGTGCCGCTATCGCACACCTCGTGGGTCGGTGACAGATGACGAGTATGGAATGGCGATCAGCGCTGGTTACTGCAAACAACTGCTATCTGTATTCGGGTTTGCGGTCTTTGCGAATAAGTACGTGGACAGAAGAGTCGGAAGATGCTGAAGATATCCTTCTGGATGCGGAGTTTGATACCGACGATTCTGAGACACTTACCGTTTCCATCCTCGGACAGTCGTAAGATTTTACTGACGGTGGTAAACACTGCAGCGTTGAGCTACAGAAACTTTGATTCCGGGAACAGCACACACCTTGAAGAAGATGTCAACTTACCATTCCATCAGGTTCAAATGCCGCCATGTAATGAGGTGATGGGCAGCGTTGGACTCTGGCTGCCAACCCCGTCAGGCGGCGTAAAATTTCATTTCGCTGGGACTCTGCCTTCTGGAAGCCGAAACGTGCCACAGGCAAGCACTGGAACAAAAATAACAAATCACCACATTAATAATAATATCAGAGATGAGCACGGAGGACGAGAATTGCGTGAGTGCCCTGGCTTGCAGGCAGCCTAAACGAGGGGCAAAGCAGGAAATCCTTCCCCGATCCAAACGATCGCATGAGCGGAAGGCTGTAGTGGTGTTCTTTGGTCGCCATGTTTCGTTTCGGACTTCCAGAACAGATTTCGGTGAATTAGGAGTTGGGAGTCTACGCTGAAAACTGTTGCGCGAACTTGATTTTGGTTCCTTTTAGTCCAGTATAACCCAAAATTTACGGAGCGTTCTCGGTGTTTTCGGAGACAGGCGGGTCTCCGTTGTATGAAATGTAAATTTCATTACGATGTACAACTTTGATTTCAAACATGACTTGACGCTGTCAGAAACAAACTAAGTACAAGGGCAAATAGTATCTTTGTCCGTGCAAGGCGATGTCTGTAGCAAGCAACAGATCTGTTTCTGCGATGGAGGAACTCCACGGTCCAGGCAGAAATGCCAAGAACGTGTCGCGAAATGCGGCTAGGTTGCACTGGAATCATTTCTGCACGTGGTACTTAGTCCCTTGTAGCGCGCCTCCTTGCACGCCTCGTTGCTTCATAATACATCACGCTGCAGATAATTACATATTCAAGGCAGTGTACTTACTGTTCCTTGTTTTATACGTGGAACCTATTTGAAGCCAATTTATTGCGTCGAAGCCTTTCGTAAAATAAAAGAAGCAAAGAGAGTAACAACTGAGGCTGGGAATTAAGTTCGGCGTTATGGAAAATTGTATAACTTCACAATGGACGTATTATTACGTGCACTTTGTTCTTTTATTATGTCGTATCTTCTTCTTGTTATTTATAGTTACTCTAGCATTCTCGTGAAATAATTATAATGTTATGGAAAGTAACTTGTACCAAAACAGAAATGTTTCTTAAACGATATTAAATAATTTTATGTAGTTTACGAATATGCCAATAGGCGATTATGCCAAATAACAAGAATTGTAACGAAGCAATGTGTGCAAGTAGCTCTGTCTGTCGGCATCGTAAGGAACTCCCGAGTCGGCGATAATCCGACTGAAGTGGTTCACATTTTCTCACTCGTATTCACTGTAACTGATCGATTATTTTAATGATACAGAACTCTGCGAACTCACTCGTCGGTCCGTTTGCTAGGGATGGAAATTATATTTGACGTATTTTCTACCCCCATAATTTTGTAGATATCGAACGACAAAATTTAGCTTACGTTGGTATGAGGACGTTTGTTAACACGACACTTGAATGACGCACTTAAGTTAGAACTAGAATTTGCCAGCTGTTCCGACTGTTTCGACACCTGTAAGATGCTGAGAGCAGTTGATGCTAGTGTCTCACCTCTCCTCTTTGCGGGTCAGTCGTGTGGCGCCATTTGGTGTGGGGAGGGGGGTGTTATGTTTTGACTCTTTGCCGTGGCGTCTGTAAGAGCGGTGTCTTGTGGAACAATTGTCTGGAGAGCGGAATTTTCTTTTGTGTCCGACTGGTGAACTGAACCAACATCTGTTAACCTCTGATTGTAGTTGTAATAATAATAATAATAATAAGGGGTTAAGGTAATGGGGAGAGGTAGTACCTTTCACCATCATAGTCTGACTATGCTGGACACTGGTCCTCACCCAGCCAGGAGTAAGTGAAGCGCAATACAGATCCAAGAGCCTCTCCTCGCTCAAGACCGTCGGTGCGTGGTGAAGACTAGAGGTGACCCTGTTATATAACAGAACACGGCGGATCTAGAGGAGTAAACCTCGATAAATAATCCCTTGGTTCAAAGTGTGGACAACCGTGCAGCTTCTATCGAAGAATGGAAAGACAAAGATCTGGAGTACAGGTCGCCTAGGTACTCCAAGGGCTGAGGTTGGTTACGGCAACGCAGGCCAACCATGGACACGCTCAGCCAACAAGCCCAAGACTCACAAGAAAATCAATCAAGAAACACAAGAGTGGCTTGGACAAGCGAAGAAACGAAGGAAGTAGTTTGGTGTCACATGTATTGTAAAACATTTTATAATACATGTAATACATATTAAAAACAAAATGTATCCCGGAAATAGCTGCTGCCCTATGTACCTTAGGGACAAGGTCTGTCTCGGGTACATGGGAGTACATACCCCATAAAGTGGTGAATAGATGGGATAATAATAATAATAATAATAAACTCGAAACAATAATAACAACAACAACAATTATAGGAATAAATCTTTCCTCTTATTTTCTTCTTCGAAAGTACTTACTTAGTCCATCAATGTCTACGATTTCTTCATCACCTTCAGAAATGTGCGTATGTCGAACGCAAATTCCAGCCACAGGACCTCGCTGGTCAGCGGGCTGTCTGGACGCGAAAAAATGTCTACGGACAGTCACAGGCTTAGTCAGCGAACTGCCTGCAGACACGTTTTGTGCGCGCTTTTCAGAACAAGATCCATTCTGCTTTTTGTCATGTCATAAAAAACTTTTACGGCGACTGACGTAAACAAAGTCTTGTCGGACCATCAGCCGTGTCACTTGGTTGGGAATCGACGACGTTCAATGAACTAACACGGCATTTTCAGAGACGATCTTATTGAGATCCATACTAATTTCGGACCAGAAATGTCTCTTATTGTGTCCCTTCAGATGTTAGGACATTGCTGGGACGTGCCTCGCCCTGTCTTTCCATCACGAGCACGGTAAGCAACAGCCAACGTGAAATTCTGTTGAGGCCGATGCCACCTTAATCCACTGGCCCGAAGATATCGAATGTCAGTGCTGCTTGTCACAGTCCTTGTCCGCTCGATGCGATGCCGACCGAAGACACACATTTGTCGGCGCTCTGGGAAACAGAAAGCTCGTGGTGTGCGTCTTCTTGGAAGTCGCTATCTTAAGGATCGCAGGTGCACATATATTATGTAGACTCTGACGCTGAATGTGTGCATTGACTTTGGCTGTCTGGGACTCCATCTCTCATACCCCGTCGTGGCCGAATTCGAGGTACTGTCCCAGCATTTTTGTGGAAGAACTTAAAAAAGGACTTCGAAAATGCTCAATCAGTGCATCCGGTCTCTAGACCACGATTTGACTCTGGGACCACGTGAATGTGCCTCCATATCAGTTACGCACAGATCGGGTCTTTGCCTTGCGAAGTTTCTCGTACTGTTCATTTTACCATCCCAATGTCGCTTAATACGTCCAAGTTTGGAATATGCGAATCTGAGCACACTTCGTTCAGACGCCTCCACTACGTTCTTAGTGTGGGTTCATCTACCTGACAGACGAACAAGTGAATTTCTTATGCAGACCTGTTGTTGTTTTATATTTTTTGAAGTCTGCAATCGCCCACCCGGTAAGGTGAAATAATTAAAAGAGTAATTACCCTGGAGGACAATGTGCGTCAGCCTATCGCTAAATGTACCCAGCTTTCTCAGAAGTTCTATATTTGCTGTTTAAATAATACACTGAGGGCCGATTGGCAGTTGCCACGACGGAGGACATGCAGTCGACGTTTTGTTTGTCACTTCAGGATAAAGCAGGAGGCTGCTTCGTGGCAGAGAGAAGCTGACCTCTGCGCAGAGCAAGAATAAAGGATACCGGACTCGTTACATGCTTGCAGACAAACGACACAAACCAAGTTTCATGGTGGCGACTTAAAAACAAATTGTAACAAAAAACGAGTCTCAATACAAAAAGAATGAGAGTTAAGTTACCGACTCGAAAAATATAATTGCGCCGTGCCTGGTCGATAACCCGCCTTACGCAAGACAAGGCCTTCAGGGGTGTCACAGCGGACAGATAGAGACAGGCGTCGCTGTCAGTAACAGATCTTCGAATTTATACTTAAATGAGGTCCTTCTTGATGATCTGATAGTCACTCAGCTAGTCAAGATATTTTCAGACTTTTCTGGAACCTGATGGTTCCGTACCGTGTCCACAAAATGCTGTCACCAGACCTCATCTTGAGTCGGTTTAGTTGAGGACACATCAACTGTATTTCTTTAAGACTCATTTTGCTCACCAAGGCGTCTCTCCCTTTTAGGTGGCGAAATATTTGTTTAGTTTTTCTAAGAATTCTAAGAATTTCGGCCGTGACGTCATGTGAGTGACTTAATTTGATAGGTTGGAGCCGTTGTTGGGTATTTATTTATTTAGTGTTCTGTCTGACGACAGGTCCATATGAACAGGATCCTTCCATCCTTTTCTCTTCTCGGACTGGGACCTGTTCATATACGTTCTTGGCAGATGATCCAGAAGTGGTTTGCCATTGCCTTCTTCTGTGTGTGAGTGGAGTAATTGTTGGGATGCCACGGAGGAAAACTCCGTGTTGCCTAGACCACAGCCTTGCCCAACACAAGTTATAAATTCAAACCCGAGACCCCAGGATTACAAGGCCAGCGTTCTAACCGCTAGACCACCTCATCTTATTATTATTTAGTGTTCTGTCTGACGACAGGTCCATATGAACAGGATCCTTCCATCCTTTTCTTTTCTCGGACTGGGACCTGTTCATATACGTTCTTGGCAGATGATCCAGAAGTGGTTTGCCATTGCCTTCTTCTGTGTGTGAATGGAGTAATTGTTGGGATGCCACGGAGGAAAACTCCGTGTTGCCTAGACCACGGCCTTGCCCAACACAAGTTATAAATTCGGGCACCGCCGGGAATTGAACCTGGGACCCCAGGATTACAAGGCTAGTGATCTGACCACTAGACCACCGTGGCGGTTGTTGGGTATCCCAAGAAAATGGAGTCGCACGAGACTGATTCCTCCTTTGGGAGTGTAAGGTGGAGGCACCCACTCTCATTATATGACATATCTGTTCTTCTGCTGTGGCAGAATGCGTCTTTCTTTTCATTAACTTCTCTCTCCTCTTTTCTACTCCTTCATCATATTTCTGTAGCGTCTTTTTCTGTGTGTCGAGGTTTTTAGTAAGTTCTCCTTCTTCATTTCTTCATTTGCCCTGGAAAAATATAATATATATGGTGAAGGTTCTTATGGAGTTTTGTGCAGACATCTTGAATGCTGATTAATGTGGCGTTGGTAGCGGGGGATTCATTTCGCCGGCCGAGAGTATGAAGGACCAGAATAGCCAATGTCCATTCATTATCGGGCTCGGATGACAAGGACGGCTTCCAGGCAGCCGAATCTTAAACACGCTTCAGTTAAACGCGGGGACCTCTCACACGCTACGAAATGTGCAGATGAATAGTTAGTTTAAATATAGGAAGAAGCTAATATGATTGACGTGTGGCGTTTAAAAGTCTCAATAGAAAAGAAGGTTTACGCAACGTGGACCTCGATGTCTGTTTATTGTAGGACTAACCCCGGGTCCCAGTGCATTTCTTCTGTGCCTTTGTACGCTGACTTCATCTACGCACGCCTGTGCTTCGGGCAAGAGTTCGCATCTCGAACGAGAGGCGTGCTTTGTGACGTGAAGCATTAGGTGGGCTATACAGCGTGAGCCGTCGAATATACCTGATCAATATTTTCCAGAATTTAATTTTCCTGGTGTTTCGGCGGAACCGAACTGACTCCATGGAGCACAGACTTTTTTTAGAAGCTCAGCTAGTCGAGTGGTAGCCTGTAACGTCCTCGATGCGTTCACATTTGCTCCTGCTCGAACTGGGTAGGCTGAAGCTGGTTCCGGCTTCATACCTGTGTTTTGAATAGCCTGTAAAGTCAGGATCACTTACCGCTCAGAGCAAAATTAACTATTCATAATTACCTATTGAATAAAATCAACATGGGCGCAACATAGCCTCCGAGTGTTCATGAGTTCCTCGAGTTTATTGATTCTCCTTAGCTCTAATTCTGTCGGATCGCCCTGTATTTTTTTGAGGCGAGGGAACTGCAGGAGGGGTTTGGAATGGGAGGCTACAGGAAAGAGAGATGAAGAGCTTAATATTTTGAGAGAAGCCAAGATACGAGGCGCGTCCCGAAAGTAAGTTTCCCTGGGGCCGTTTACAGAAACAAAACACAATTTCATGGAAATATTTATTGCAACAGATACAGCAAGTGTCCAGCTATTTTTCAACATATTCGCCACCGGAATTGAGACATTTGTCATACCGTGGGACCAACTTTTGAATACCTGTGTCGTAGAAGTCTGCCGCCTGGGATTGGAACCACTGTGTGACAACCATCTCCGCCTCTCTGTCATTCTCAAAACGCTGACGCTGACCGGACAGGAATTTCTTGAGGTGTAGGAAAAGATGGAAATCACTGGGAGCGAGGTCCGGGCTGTAGGGTGAATGATTAAACACCTCCCAGCTGAACTCCTGCAGGAGACTTGCTGTCCGTCGAGCCGTGTGCGGCCTAGCGTTATCACTGACCGCACTTCACAGTCAGCGGGAGCTGGAATAAGAACCTCCATCTTCAACAGCTGCAACGATGCTACTGTGAGAACGCGGGAAGTACCGTTAGTGCATGCGCCATGCTACGTCATTGCTCTATCACGTACGCACAGTCGCTTCGCGCAATATAAGGTTTGCTAGCTGTGGGACGAGTGGGAAACTTACTTTTGGGACGCGCCTCGTAGAATTTCTTGATCATATAAACAACTATGCACTGGTGACTTTAATACTGTGTTACTTATTTACTTTGTTATTCAGTTAGTTAGTTTTAAACATAGTGCTGTAATACCAACTAGTTAAGGTAGAACTGTCATGATTTTAGTTAATTATTTGGTTAGTAACTTAGTAACATAGTTTCTTAATTCATAAGTTAGTAATTTGTTTCTCGTTTATTTAGATGCTTAGTAGCATAGATACTTAGGAAGTTACTTAATTAATAAACATGTTAGTAATTGTCACTTTTGTTAGCTGTAGATCTAAACTTCATAATTGTTCGGTTCAGTTACAATGAAAATAAAATTCTCTAATCACTGTAGACTAATTTACACTCCACATTCTATGTTCCTGTCTAAAACATTATGGACTGTGAAACTCTACATTTTAAATAATTAGTCTCTACTAGAGAATCACGGATGACTGAGGGCACCGCTGCAGTGCTGATTCATAGGAGTAATTACAACGCTTGGTGCCATCATTCTGTCCGTGGCTTCCTCTTTTATTTTAGTTCTATCTTTAATGACGCATTTCGAACAAAATACCATCACACCAGACATTCTTGCTACGCGGTCCGCGTTTCGCTTCCGTGCGATCGTCGACATAACGGGGTTAATTTCAATGTAGACCTAACGCCTTTGCTCAGTCTACTTGACGAGATGCAGAAATGTTACGTGAGCGAGGGTGAAGGTTGTTTTGCCACATCACGTGCAAATAAAAATATTATTTTGTTTCATTGCTTCAATATTTATAGTGTTTATTACTAATCTTTTAGAGTTTGTCCTTCTTTCCAGATTTTTAACCATTATCTGTCTGGAAATTACGTAACTCTATTTCCCTCATCAGAAGATACGATAAAATTTCTACTTTTTGACGTGAAAACGTCTTTAAAATCGATGCCGGGTGTGGGGAGGCAGTCGCGCCCAAATGAGCGACCGTTTCTGTCGAAGTAATTTCAAACTTAAATAACTCGGCTGAAAATAGACATAGCGCCGCCATCTTCGTCTCGTTTTAAAGAGGAAGGATGAAAGTTTGTGCCAGTAGCGCTCCGACATTCGTGGCGGCCGGACGTCGCGAACTACGCACGCTCAAATTGAACCCACGATTTTCGACTTTCCGGATTCGACACGTGTCCATAAACGGGATCATATCTCAGAGACTAATTATCCGATCCGAGTGAACCAAGTGTTGTTTTGAAGAGGAGTGTATATGTTACAACTCATCGTGGCCTCCAAGTGCGTATCTCAAAAACTCATAAAAGATACGAGGTTGTGAATTTGAAAAAAGTTTGACAATTTCCCGATTTTCTTAAAATATCGTGATATATGAGGGCAAAGTACAACCAGAATTACAAAAATGTTTAATTTCAATATACTATACACGATTGACGTTTTCACGAAAATAACTGCGGCAGTGTCCGACACTGCCTATCAATTCTTTTTGGGGTCTTTAGCCGGAGCTAGTTCAGGGTTTGAGACGTTATATAATGTGTGCAGTTTTTTTTGAGATCGCCTTTAAAGAAATTAAAAAGCATGAGAAACATCGCTGTTAACTGTGATATAAGCTAGGCATAGTGCCTATGCCTTAGACCCCTCAGACTCTGCTTGCTGTGTGTTGAGTGGTATTAAGATAAAGAAGTGTATGAAGAGTTGATGTAATGTGCTTTTGTGCTATCTCATATCGAATCAGAATATGAAATGAAGCGCTTGCGATGCGACGTTGATGATAAAACGTGCTTATACTCAGCGACATTACAATACAGCCTACATCCACTAAAGATGCCTTCGGCATATCTAAATGGTTGCAGAAATATCTCATTGTGGTTTTTATTGTTCAACATTGATATGTAACACCACCGCATTAATGAGCATGAAGTGTTGATCATCATTAATGAGTAAACGCATATGACATCTAGCTCTTAACCCTGTATGTGCTGCACTCTGGATAGTAGGGCAATATTAACTTCTCTGGTATGTATTTATACGTGTTTGTTGTTAAATACGATCAATGAAAAACCCATTCGCCATCTGTCATTAATTAAAGCTAATTATTCGTGTAATTTCAACAGCAGAATTTGTACGTTAGGCCTACCATTGAAATATGTCGAAGTAATGAATGAGTGAATAAATTTATTCTGTTACAAGTGGTCTCGGGCCGGATGTGGCCCACGGACCGCTAGTTGTATCACGCTTATGCAGAGAAAACGCTCGATTTGTGTAACGAACATGTCATCGAATTTTTAACAAGTTAGTGGCTATACTGTTTGTGTTTCTCTTGGTTTACATAAATTTCTCCACGTGACTTTTAACACAGGATATCATGCAAGCTGGTGGAAGCGTGAGGATAAACTGGTCACCCCTCGAAAGCTGCCATTTTTAATTCTTATTAATAGAGTATTTGTGTATGAACCTGTAAAAAATATTTGACAGACATGAGAAGTAGTTAAATTAAATAAGAAATCGTAAGGAAATAACGTATTTATTTTCATATGCATTTTCATGTCAAGCGTGTCCTGATTTTTACACAGCTCCGTTCAAAATATTTTTACTTAGTTCTTAATACAAGTAGACTAAAGAATAAAAGTACCTATGTAGGGTGATCTCCAACAACAAATGCCAGTTATAAAGAGTCTACAATATTGATCTCTGTGACTGACTCATGGGACTTCCTTTAATATATAAAATATATTACGTCTTCTTATATTATTAAAATAATTATATTTTATTATGTTATATATATTAACATGTTCGGAATCAATTGTGTAATTATTGATTATTATTAATTACCAAGAATCTGTCATTTAATTTATATTATTTGTTACTTATGTTATTTATTTTGTTTAAGACAATCTCAGTTTCGTGAATTTTTATATAATTACTTAGTTAACCCATCGTTACCATGAGCCAGGATAGCTCAGTCAGTATAGTGACTAGGTACGTGCTGGACGACCGGGGTTCGATCCCCGACGGGGGCAGAGAATTTTTTTCCCCTAGCCTCTGCGTCCAGACCGGCTCTGGGGCCCACCCAGCCTCCTCTACAATGGGTACCGGGATCCTTTCCCAGGGGTAAAGCTGGCCGGGGCGTGATGCTGACCACTCACCCCCCCCATCTAGTGCCGAGATCAAGGAAGAGAGGAGCTATACCTCCTCTCCCCCCAAGCGCCTACATGGCGTATAGTGGGACAAACTTTACTTTTACTTCACCCATCGTTACCAAGTACAATAATTTAATTATATATATGTTTAGACGTGATTAATGTTATTGCTACTTTTAATTATTCTAAAAATTTATAATTTCCGACACGAAGTATTACATGTCCCGCTTTATTTCAAGGATCCCTTTCATTATTCATGCGCTCGTGAATATTAGCGAAGGTTGTAACCAATTATTAAGTCTACACAAACGAACCTTCCTTGTCTTGTGTTCATTTTCGTACATGAAATATATACTGTTAATTAAAGTATTGTAAATATGCTGTGTTGTTACAGGACTTACTACTAGGGTTCCGAAGAGATAGGCCAACTCTAAAATCTGTATATTTCTTATACAGATTAAAACACTGAAAGCTGTGAAACTTATATATAACTCCGTGTGTCAGAGTCCTTCATGAGAAGCTAATAATCGTCCAGCTTGCCAAGATATTCTCTCCATTTGTGGATCCCAAAAGTTCATTACAATATACACAAGAGCCCACTACCCGTCCCTTTCCTGTGCCACATTAATACCATTCACACCATGCTATTCACTTTATTTGGCATTTATTTTAAATATTACCTTTTAATATTATCCTACCATACGTTTCTAATTCTTCGAAGTGGTGGTAATTTCGCTTCAGATGGTCATACGAAAATGTGTATGCATTACAGATAGCCCTCGATTTACGCCGGGGATGCAATGTCCCGTGCCGTAGCCGCGCGGTCCGAGGCATCATGCTTCGGACCGGCGATACGGAATGCGCGCTGGTTTGAGTCTCGGGGGAGAAGAAATTTTCTCATGAGTTTTCGACCAGTGTATGGGACCGGTGCCAACCCAGCGTCGTGAGGAAATTGGGGAGCTACAATGAGTAGCGTAATCCGGTCAGGAAAGCTAGCAATGGCTGTGGGTTCGTCGTGCTGACCACACGTCACCCTATATCTGGTTGGATGATCGTTTACCTCTGCTTAGGCATGTGAACGCTAGCTAGTCGGCCTTGGCTCTCAGAGGGCTGTTACGCCATTGATGAAAAAACAATCGGCAATTCATTGGTCCCCACGATTGACTGCGATTCTTTCATGTGATCGATGTGTACAGTCATCTCTGCTGTTACGCGATAGTTGCATTCATGTAAGACGCCGACCTATAGAAAATCGCATAGTAAAAATAACCCCGTTGCCTCCGCAGAGATTAAATTAGTCCTTTGAAAGTTTTGTTACAAGAAAGGAACTTGCATTTAAATATACTTAACTAAGTCAGTACAAGAACAAAATATAAAATGTTTCATTTAAATAATTTGTCTCTTTGTTTACTTTAAAATGAATGAATCTATGTGTAAACACTGTTATGATGTCCACACTTGCATAGCGTAGGCGTTGTCACAATGATCATTGATGCTCGTCTGTTGTTATTTTACATGTTTCTTTGTGTGAATACGTCATCCTAAGGGAACGTAAATTGAGGATGTGTGAGGAAGGAGTGATAAGCAGGTTGTTTGTTTCTATGAGAGAAGTAACAAAAGGATAATACAAATTGTAAGATTTTAGGTTTTCACGGCTGTGAGTCTGAAGATTTCTGTCTTCTGGGTTGTTGTGCCGTGTAGTCTGAATCATCGTCCTGATAACGGACGTAACATGACCTCTGAAACGTCGGTAAACATCTACCAGACTACACGGCGTAACAACCCAGAAGACAGCAATCTTCTGATAATAAAAATTACGTAATGAGAAGCTTTGTAATCATGTAATCAAGTAGAATGAGATGAGCGGACTTGGAGAGATGAGAAACCCTTACAAAGATTTAGTTGGCAAACCTGAAAGGAAGAGATAATTTGACAGAGGATACTATTAAATTACCTTATTAGGTTCAAGTAAAGATCTTAAATTTGATTTGAGTGTGTGGACTGCATTTAACGGATTTAGAATAGGATCCAGTGATTGCCTTTTGTGAATACGTAAATCGGTGAACCTTACGGTCCCATAAAAGATGGAGAGTTTCTTGATTTTCTGAGCTGTTTTATCAGCTCCTTGAGCTAATTTATTATTCTATTAATATTAATTCCCTTAAAATTTATACTTTTCTTATTTCAATATTTTTGAGTGTGCTAATGCAGTAAATAACATTAGCATAAGATGATACTGTAATTTGTAAATTCATTATTTGCCATATTTCGTACAGCATTTGTCTCGACGTTTATTTATTGCTACGCTTGGTCTGTAAGTTCGGTTACATCACTTTATGGTTTCGTTATCAGGTGTTTATTAACCAAAAATACGGTGTGTTGCTGAATACGGGCAACAGATTACATACAGCATCTCGGCGCATGAAAATACAGCAGACGCCTGCACCTGATACTATCTTTACAGTAGCTTTAAACAATTAGTAGATTAATTTTCTTCCCTCATTACTCCTGTTAACTGAAAGATAGTTGAACTTTGTGGGAATACCTAATGAATGGTGGTCCTTCTTTATGAGTTGGGAGTAGCCTAGTTAAAACCCGAAGACGCCTTACCGTACGATTTGAGGTGTACATGGCGGTGAGTCCGAAGTTGGCTGTCTTCTGGGTTGTAGCGCCATGTTGTCTGATAGAAGTTTACCAACGTTCCTGAGGTTCTTGCTGCCTCCATCTTAAAGGCGATGCAAAGCGGTGACTCATCACTCTGATGATAGAGGCAACAAGGACCTCTGAAACGTCCGTAAACTTCTATCAGGCTGTATGTCACTACAACCCAGAAGACAGCCATTTACGCATTACCGTTTTTACAAGATTCTGCCAGAAGGCCCTTCTCTGAACCAGATGAATCTTTGATGACTGTCTTCTGGGATAATGCACCGTGTCGTCTGGTAGACTTTTACAAACGTTCAGAGATGCTTGCTGTCTTGATGGTGGACGCAGCAAGCACATCCTTAACGACTCTAGACTTCCGCCTGACTACACGGCGCAACATCACAGAAGACAGTCATCTTTATACTCGCAGCAGTGAGAGCCCAAAATTTCACGACGGTTGAATTCAGTCCACACCATCACACAACCCACCTCATGCACCATTTTATTCCTCCTAATTACTGTTTCGTGAAAAGTATAATTATGGAACACCTCATTATACAGTCGTCCTGCTCTAGTCACTTCCTCAGTCTTGGCACCCTCAGTCAGTGATATTTCCCTCCATACGTGATATCAGATTCAACACTGGGTACCGAACAAAATTACAGCCTTGAATATTTTATCCTTCAGATGTTTAGGTAAAAGATAAAAAAATAAATTATTGTGCAGTGAATTGTAGTAAACTTCAGCGAATTTAATTTGCTCTTCTATTCTATATGGATCAAACTTTTGTTACTGTCGTGAGATTTCAGATTCTTCCTGCGGAGGGTATGAAGATGGCTGTCTTTTGGGTTGTTTTGTCTTGTAGGCCGATATAATTATACCAACGTTACCAGACTACACGGCGTAGGAACCCAGAACACAGCCGTCTTAATTTTCGATTATCGTTTCTGAACATGGCTACATTTTCAAAGAGATTATTAGTTTTTACATTATAGTTACATTTGGTCCTGCATAAATAGTTATAAATATGGTACAGCTATCGCAAGATTTTTATGCAGCTTTCAACTTATGTAACGTAAACGGCGATGTTGATTTTCACAACCACACATAGTACGCTGTATTTTTGTACCGACTGTTTGTTTTGTTCAGATTATTATCTTGGTACCGAAATCACTCAGTTGTAGGTGTTTCAAGATAATGGTGTAATTTTAACAACAGATTATGTTTCCGTATTTTTATATTATGACAGTTACGTAGAGCGTGTTGATTAGATTTATAATTATTTTAATTATACATATAAACATATGTATATATTAATTAGATTTGTTATTTATTTAAATTAAGAAAAATTGGTTGTAATTTTTTTTCGAACTGTGGAATATATGATGCTTACAAAATTTCAGAACCTGACATTTAATTTGTTTCCGATCTCAGAATTTCTTGCATCTGCCATATGTCTATGGGTTATGGTAAACAATTAAAAGCATTTAAATCACTTACACATTCTGTAAATTTTGGTTAAAATGGTCTAGAGAATTTCTCCAATATTATGATCCCAGTGAAGTGGAGACAGCAGGTCGAAACCTGTTTTTAAACTCGTAATGAATGTGTCATTATAAGCGAACTAAAGAAATCAATGATTATTAGGTTATGTTTTAATGTCCGGGGTAACAGTGTCGAAGCATCTTTGGAGTCCATAAACGTTTGTTCGCTAAACTTTCTGACAGAACCCCACATCAGAATAAACAAGAGGAGGTACGTGGTTTTGTTCCGGAAATTTTAGACCATCAAATTAACTGTAGAAGTAGAAAGCGAAGGAAAATCATGAGGCCGTTGGTACGTAAATATTGAATAAGTTTGCTTAATATTCATATTCTGGCTGTCACATCTCAGGGCGTCATATTTTACGCATTTCCGATTTCTCGAGTGGCTTAAATAATTCGTTTTCCTTCCCTGTTTAAACATTCCGTTGACATTATTTGTAAACAAATGGCGTGCTCAGTTCTCAGTTCTAAGTAAGAATTAGTTTCTATCCCAATTTCTTCCATTTGTTCACATCTCACGTCACATTCAAATCTCCTTCATTGCGCCATAGTGTACAGGTTGCACCAAAATAACAATACAATGATTGAAGTTATTTAAACCATTTCCTTTGGCTATTACGTACGTGTGTATCAACTGCTGAGGTTGTGCAGGATCAGGTTTGTTGAAAGTCCGGATTTATACCGCAAAAGTGGCAGGGGTAACAGATACTGTACCGCAATCCGCCATGATTTAATGACAAAATCATGAAACTCAGTGTATCCTGAGCTGTAGCATATCAGAAATGAATTCTTACGCAATAAAATTTAATTTTGTAAATTAACAAGTTAGGAAACTAACGCAGGTGATATCAATTCTGGCATTGTGCCAAGATTTGACCGTTAAACTTTTGAATGTCATCAGTGATGACGTTTTCTGGGGTTAGTGGCGTCCGTGGAGTCTGCCTGGGCATCTCCCACACGTAATTCCCCGACTTGGTGTTCCTCACGTGGAGATTCCCACGTACTGATTTGTACTCGCAGAAACGCATGTAAGTAAGTCTCTGTGTAAATTGCCTGATGTTCATGTCGAAAGCCATAACTATTATATCGGCCTATCACGGCTCTTATTTAGGTTGTTGCCGAATTGTCACGTTCGTACAGAGGATGGAGTGATTGGCACTTCGTAGCGTTGCGAACGCGCCTACAACGGAAGGTAAGAGACTACTCTGTGGGATCAAGGTACAGATGAAGGATAATATTAAAGTGTATCATGAAGAAGTAAGGCGTTGTTGAGAGCTAACATAGCGCACGTGTTTATGATCGAGGTCATATTGCAGAGCACTTCACAATGTATGAGTGTCGTTAGCACTTGACAAAAAACTGTTACCTCCCCAGTGACATCGCAACTTCTTGGTTGCTGTCTCCTGTATTACTTGAACAATGGGGCTCGCCAAGCGTTGGAAGGTACTACAATTACGCATATGTGCAATCGACCTACCGTGAAGACGCCACAGGCCGGGTGGCTGGGAGAGGAAGGAGGGTGGCCTGTTCCTTGTAGTCCGATTTTGTTACATTGTTAATGACTGCCCTTCATGTCGTACCCTCATTTGCTGACGTCTGTCCCAATTCAAAGGTAGTTCAGCTGGTCTTGACACTTCGTTGTCTATGGTAGCCAGAAAGTTGCCACCTGTACCACATTCACAGGAGCCCGCTACTGGTTCCTAAAGTGAGTCAGTTGAATCCAGTCCACATCCTCTCCCAATTTCCTTTAGGATGCATTTAAATATTATACTTTCTTCTTCGTCTGTATCTCATAAATGGCCTCTTCCCTTCACTCTTCCCACTAAAATTATTTTTGCACTTATCTTCTCATTTGTGCTACATGTCCCACCCATTTTATCTTCCTTGATGTCATTACCCGAAAAATACGACGATTTGGTGAAGAGTTATTAATTAATTATTAATCTTGTGATGATCCATTTTCCACCATCCTGTTTCATGGCTCCATACATAGTCTGATTACTCATCAGCATTCTGTTTTCAAACACCTTCAATCGGCTCTCTTCCTTTAGGTTGGGATACTTGTTCGAGCTTCTTTGGAAAGTTTTGTAAAAATTTTGGCACTTATTTGAAAGCTCTTACGCACGACACGTCTTCTTTCCCCTTGAATTGTAGGATGATAAGGAGAAGTTGCGGCTTGCTTTCATACTTGTGACACTAACGGGCTTCGAAAATATCCCTGGAGCTCATTACGTATAAAATAGGCCCACATCATACTCTATTTCACGGTAACAAGTCTTTCATTTTAATTCATATTGCCGTACCATAATGACATCAAGAGGAAAGACTTTTCCCCGGAGCAGCATTTTATAGGCCTGTTATTAAGTGATGGCGACAGTTTGTATTTTCGTGACGTAGTTTGTGCTTCCATGTACATGGTCTCTCCGCCGTAATAACTTGGTGTCACTGTCCCTTTTCTGTCTATCGGAACATTTGTTTTTCACAAGCCCGTCAGACTAAACATTTAAAACTATATTCTGATATTAAAGGAAGGTATAAAATGTAAAGTTGTCTATGAGCCTAAAAGCCACGACTTCAGATTGTACATGGGACAAGGAGGTAAAGATTAACGCTCTAACCTTGGAATTATGAGCATCGTAACGAAAAGTCTTCAGGAGAATTAACGTTCAGGTTGTAATATTTTCGTGAGAAAAATAAATCCACAAAAGTTTTCTTTTTTACCTATACGTAGGTATACACATATAATGAAAGATAATAGATGACCAAAACAAATAATTCAGTGGGTACTGACTACAAAATGTGATAGGAGTAGACTGAAAACATTCCATTTCCTTAAATAGATTACTTTAGTAGAAATGGTGTCTATTTGAATTATGCATCACAATGCAGACACTGCAGTTCCTACACTGAATGATAGAAGTTCTGTTTTCATTTCATAAATTTCCATGGCGCCGTGTTGATATTTCTGCTGACATAAATTTAAAAGTTAGGATGGTGTAATTGTGTGGCGGTCTGTTATGAACACAGTAATCATCACAGTCCCATAAAAGCGGCTAATTGCTTGACCACGTGAGCGACTGCAATTTTCGCTGCCCTCCACGAAGATTGTTAATTAAATACTTTGTTATTAGTGGTGAAATTTCAGTATGTTCTAAAACTGTTCAAGATAATTTATTCATTAAATAAAGAAGTCGGTTTTGTGTGTTTTGATCATGTATACTTTTATGTAAGTTTACTCCACTGCGATTGATAGCCTGTAGGCCCATGCTAATTTCGTCATTCCGAGATGGGCCGCATCGAATCCGTACCTCCGAAGGCTAGAGTTTTACATTGAACTCAGCTGCGAAAACCTGAGAACGATAAGATTATACAGGAGCGTCAAGCTGTTAATTGAAATTTATATATTTATTAGTTCTGTCTTTGCGGAAATAATAAACATAAAATTTGGGACAGTAATGTACTAACTCGTTCAAGAAAGATTTTCTTATCTTTTCATGCATACATATACTTTTCATTTATCTAGCTTAGTTATTTTTCTTTTAGACCTTTAGACATTATTGAGAATATCGATAAAGCTTCATGCACAGAAGATGTTATGTTGAATCGATATGAGCTAAAATTAATCTCGCCTGACAACTTTCAATATCCCTCAATAAATTCGTTATTTCGTTATAATATTTTTGAGAACAAAGATTTCCTCAGACTGATGGACACAGCATCCCTATTGTGCATTCATATTATGCAGGCATACATGGTGCGTAGAACGCATAATAAATTGGTGATGACACCAACAACTTTAAAGTGATTAATTCAAAACTAGGGACCGGGACTAACATGAAAACAGTAAAACTGCGGTCGATCAGTGCGCTTTTTATGGTTTTGTCGACACAAAGTTAAAAAAGATCCTACCTCGTCCACGTTGTAATGGACACAGTAATTATATTGTGTAATGGAACATACCACGATAAAATAGATGTGTAATCAGTGTTGTTGGGTGCTGACTTGCTACAATAACTGTTGAAAATGAGAATGTTGAAAACCAGGAGAGGGATAATATTGGCCTCTTCTGATCGAACACAATGACATAAAAGTCAGGCGATTTCTTGGCTAGCTTTGAATGATTATTTGGTTCTCAAGATGTACTGTACTTCGTTGAGGTAGATACTCGTGTTTCCTTATATATGCCTATTATATATTATTAATGTGGGCTTCATAATACATAATTGATTTTTATCTTATGTTTACTGTATTTAAATGTTTGCAAATAATATATTTATTATACGAATAACGTAGAAGCAGTTAATTGTGTGGAATGTGTAAAGGACTTCACTTCCCAGCATCACCACTTCCGCCCTGAAGATGGAAAAAGTACGTTTCTTCAAATTTACGGTACCTGCATTACGAATCTACTCGACACCAAAACCCACATGAACATTATCAACAATTTCACCGCCGCGAGATGTTTCTGTTTTCATAAATCCTGATGGCGCATCACTGTTGTCAGATCATATCGCAAGCTATTTTAATCTAATTGACATGTTCAAAATGTATTTCTCTAAGAATATGTGTAATACTGACCTGCTGTGTGCAGTACGTCTGAATCTCACACGAGGTCTCTTTCCTCGACGTAGTCTAAATATGACCAAAATTTATGGGCTCGTACTCATTCCTCTCTTGAGTGCTATACGCGCATGGCTAGTTTCTTTTTAAACTGACAATCATTATGCGGTTATCTCATCCTGTTAATCTTAAAACCTTGCACATCTTGCAGTGTTGAATATTTATCTAAAATATATAAAATTATTCATACATACAAAACTGACAGTAATACCCACGCAACGTTGAGTTCGCAATCCTGGCACAGATAATACAACACGCAACCACGGCTCACCGTAGACCAACAACGGAAACCTCAACTTAGGCCAGCGGACATTAAGCTGAGTAACTCGATTTAGATAATACACCAACTCATGCGCAATTAAAGTTTCAGTGTGGTATTACATGAAGTGTGGTTTTATAAGCTGCGACCTTTTTAATCACAGTACATTATAACAATTGTATGATTTAATAGACAGACTAATGAATTAATGTTTTTGCCACTGATGATGACCTCTTGAGGTCTAAACGCGTTTGGCACTAAGTGTTTTTCAAAGTGTAAACAGTTTTGTTTTTTATGAATGATTGTATATATTTTGGATAAATCATCCTTTGAATAAAAATTTTCTTGGATATTATCCATCGTCTAGTAAATAAAATATAAAACGTAAAACGACGTTTCGGAGATGGGGCTCTATCTCCGAAACGTCGTTTTACGTTTTATATTTTATTTACTAGACGATGGATAATATCCAAGAAAATATTTATTCAAATGACTCATCACCATCGTCAAGAACTTTTAGGTTTGATATAAATCATCCTGTTAGATAAACTCTTTTTGTTATACAGGAAACAGTAAGTACCCTTTGCACTTTATTTCCTAATAAATTCAACTGAAATTACTTTTTCAGAACGAGAGTCTAAATTTTATACCAATACAGAGCAAGCGAAATTTGTAGTTTCATTCTTCGTATTTTTAGATAGATAATGGAACGATCTTTCGTAACTAAATGATACGTTACCCGAATGTTTAATTCATTCATAAATATACTATGTTTTATTTTCAAGATACGTACATAGAATTAGGTCATATTTTCATTCAAAATAAATGCAACAGAGTTACTATATAAGACTTGGCCCCTAGGTATGCTACATATGTCACCCGAGAAATATTTGGAAATATCCAGTGATGTTTCACAGTTAACAAATTAGCTGACACCCACAGAAGATTACATGAAAATATGCCAGTGGGTTAATTGTAATAACTTTTGTTTTATTTACCAACATCATCATTATCAGCTCTACAACCCTGTGTGGGCCCTGTCATCCTTCGAAAGCTTCCATTCTTCGTTCATTCACAGACAATCTGTTTGCCAGTCCGCCGTGAATGAGTCCATCCGGCAGTTGCTTCATCTTATTTCGTAACAAGTTGCTTTTTACAGAGTGGGGTTGTCATCCTCCACGCCCAACCCCCAACCTGGAGGACCAGACCTCCGTATTTACAGCCCCCTCAGGCACTGGATAGCTCGGGTACCTCGGGGGTGCCAGTCCCCGTACCTACTGATGTGGTCCCTGAGGGGATTTACTAACATCTCGACGTCGAAATTTTTAAATTGTTGTTTTTGTTCTTCCTTTAAGCAAAAACTTTCAGCAACGTGTCTCAGCCTCAACGGATTATGCTCTTCCTAGCTTTTCTTTTTTAGCGTTTTTCCTACATTTTTGCATCCCTTTGTTTTGTTACGAAGTGCAGAGCCTGGGTGTCTGCCACAGAAAACCTGTTCAAGTAAGATAACTGTCTATCTCATATTTTTTTGTCCATTCGTGCATACGTGTAATTATTTAGCTCGTACGTTTTCTTTTGTTTTTATGATTTAATGTTTTTCTAGACACCTGTGAACAATTTCGCTTCCGCTGTCCGAATGTAACTAGCGGTTTTGTTGTGTGACCTGAAACTTTCACGGCGAATCAGTATAATGATTTTCTCGGGCTTCCAGCCGTGTCTGGTGGTTTAATGGAGAAAACACCAACGTTTCGAGAACCATCTTCGTCCTCGTCCTCAGGGTAGCTCGAGAAGAATTTGTTTTACGGTTTTGTTCTTTATAATCCAGTTTTCATTTTCATAGAAGTGTGCGAAGTTCTGTAAATTTATAGAATTAAAACTAAATTCCTTTACGTACGTTTCGTTATAACATTCTGTTTTCTTCACACGTAGTTATAATATCCAGTTTGTCGTTCCACGTCATTTTAATGTTCCCACGCAATTACAATATTCTATTTATACTTCCACGTCGTCCTATTTATCATCTCATGTTATAATATTCTATTTATACTTCCACGTCGTTTATCGTGCCACATATTCCTTATATCGATGAATTTTATTGGTTGCTTCACAAGAGATGCCACTTCTCAAACGGAAGAAATGCAGATCTTGTTCTGTAGTCAAGTTCAGAAGAGATATTTTACAGCAGATCTGATATTTTCTATAAGATCACAATGTTAATGATATTGTAATATAATATTCTTCTCCAAGGCATTGTGGGGTACAAGGCGTGAGTGAGGATGGTCTGTTGATATTCAATTTTCTGAATAACAGGATGTTATCGAGATTGAATGGACACATTTTTCATTCAACGTAATGCCTTCGATGTCGTTGTTTTAGCTTCCTGTACTTGTTACCCTGGGAATATTGTTATAAGGCAAACATGTTAGAACATTGCTGTCTCATTCCTAAAGCGTGTGTTATGCGAATTTTAATTTAGTAAGATAAATCTTTCTGTTACTAATTTCACCTTATGCTCTGCAGGCCAAATTTGGCGACTTGCGTCACTGAGTATACATCCCTCGTCTAATTAGACACCTGATGGCAGATTGCTTTGAGTGAAATAGGTCTCTTGCCTCAAGTACGATAAGTCTGCCTCGTGTTCGTAGCTAGCTGCCTATTCTCCATAGTTTCCGCCCGAGATTGATTTATAGGAAATAGGTGAGAGAATTCATAGAACTAATTGTGTGCTGTAGAATAATGATTCGACAGTTATTAATTATTTTTCTGATCAAGAAATATTTTGTTCTTATGGAACTCGATTACTTACCACCATGACCACAAAAATTTACCATTGGAGTTCATCCTGGTCTAGTCCGACCGGTACCTCACTTCGGCACTGTATTTCCTTAAGATCAATTTTAATATTATTCTAGAATCCACAATTACATAACCTATATCAGAAAACGTTTACAGTAAGTCCACATTTATATAGTTTAAGATATTCAATGTCGCTGGAACAGTGACTGTCATAGGTGAAGTTAAGTATTTACCGTCTGTTGTGTTACAATTGTCGGCTCGTTATGAACATTGTTCTTCCCTTGTCTCATCTGACGCGTTATCCATGTTAATACTGAGATCAAGAAACAATTACAAAACAGAGCTGTAATAAATTCTGGGACATATCCTGTTGTTGACTGGTTTCTTTACCGGATTTTCATGGCTTACGTCAGTTTCTTTAGAGAAGGGCATCATTCCTGCTGTGCCCATAATAGCTGACTTTCTGTCATGCATAATTACCGTGAATACTGCTTGGGAACAAATGGTCGAGGAAAACATTTGGACCTAAGGAAAATGAAGTAACAGGAGAATGGAAACAGTGAGTTCCTGGTGGAGCCAGCGTTTTTGTTGCACGGGCTAACTAACCAACTGTTTTGAGTAGTTAGTAGTATAGTTAGGTAATATAAGATGATCAAAATGTGACGCAACTCATTCTGAAACATTTATAATTGTCAACAAAATAGTTACATTTAAGACACAAAACAAAAAGTGATAGTGGGACCACGGTTCCGGAGAATTTGACGTGAATACGTCTATACGGAAAGGAAGTTTATATGTTGGCTTTATTCTAAATATTTCCTTTATACATGCTTTACAATTGAGATAAGTTTCATTAAGACATTGGTTATTTAACTTGAATTAGTTACGCTTAAAATGGGTCTGTTGTAGCTGAATGTATGTAATGTAATGTAAGGTAAGGTAAGTTAAGGTAATGTAATGTAATGTTTTGTAGGTAACAACAATGCCGAGTAAACAGATGACATTTCCTAGGTAACAAAAATGCTTGAATACTTAACTTGAATTAGTTACGCTTACGATCAGTCTGTGGTAGATGAATGTAATGTAACATTTTCTAGGTAACAACAATGCTAAGTAAACAGATGACGTTTCCTAGGTAACATAAAAATGAGGTTACACTTTTTCGTTTCCCTTTTTCGTAACAATTTTTCGTTTCCCTTTTTCGTAAAACTTTTTCGTAACACTTTTTTGCCGAATGACCCTTCCTCATAGACGTATTTACGTCAAAAAGACAATGTTATTTTAAGTGTTGGAATTTTCCACCGCTTTCTCTCATGTTTGGTGCAACCCAGTGATAAGTTTCTGCCGCGACCAGAAACGATTCACCAGACGTGATAGTGTCGAATCACTTGGCACAAAAGAATTCGAAAGTGCGTTTGTTATTTCATTTCGTCTTCTTTACCTTGTGCTGCACTCTGCTGATAACTATAAGCGCTGAAAAGTTGTAACGTGGAACGACACAGCAATTGTCTTATTAAGATATCGAAAAATGTAAAAAGTCGTACGTTTTAACATTAATGATATTTTATGTAATGTAATCATTTTTCCTACGGTGAGCCGTTTTTGAAAGAAATATTCTTTTACTTTTACTTCACGTAAGGTATGTGTTATATTGACCCAGTAGGATTCAAAATTAAATTTCTCCAGCAGCTTATAACGTTGATCCCTCTAGTCCAGAAATAATAAAATTGTATTTATTATTTTCGGAGATAAAACGTGTGCAGTAATGACAGACAGAGAACACTATTATTATGCGTTCACTTTATGTGCTTCATGCATCATCTCTATCATGGATATCACGGCCTAATTTGGTTACGAGAATTAAAATCTCTCCTTGCAACTCTCTGTTGGTAATACCTACGGTTTATTTATAGAGCTGCTTTGGGGTTCTCGGAAATAAAATGTTTCACCAGTACGCCATGCCTAGAAGGTTGGCACTACTGTCATAGGGCGCAAGCTTTTGTCACGCCGAATACATATTATGGTAGCTGTGCAAGAAACACTTGCTTTGAATATTATGTTGAAGTATATTCTTCACGTTCACTTGAATAATGGAATATTTGAATACATAAAGTATTATGGTAGCGATTTACTGGAATAAGGGCTCAAGAGGAATCTCACAAAACATCCTGAGACTGATTCTGATGACACAAACAAGTCATAACTCTATTCTGAGAGATACGTGCTAGTATAAAAATGAACGTTGCTTCTCCACTGTAGTTGGTTTTAGAACGCTTTGAAATATATGCAACCTTCACAAACTTACACCAACATGGAAGCAGAATGTCGCTGTTTTTGTTTCATTTAACAAAAACAGGCGGGAAACTAATGGCGGTTGTTTGTGGAATGCTTCTGTCTGTTGATAGCCTCATTTAAATGATAATGATAGTTAATGAGATGTTTCTTCTAAGTCTTTTGAGAAGAGAAATAAAGCGGACCGCCCTTCCTTCGTCGCACTGGCAGAAAGAAACCCAGGCCTCTACGTATTATTATTCTCCTATCTTTATGTGCTGTAAGTTGTATGAACCAGATCAAAAACAAAGAAACCACGGTCACTGCGCATTTCTGATGTGTTGAGTAACTGTGACCAAAAACAGGACAAATATTTATTTGAAGATTTCTGTCTTCTGGGTTGTTGCGCTGTGTAGTGTGGTAAACATCTACCATATTACACGGCGCAACAACCAAGTAGACAGAAATCTTCATACTCACCGCTGCGAAAACCTCAAATCGTACATACAAATATTTATTTTTATACTTGTATTACGAACTGCCGGGAATAAATTGCAATACGTGAGATTTCAGATTCTTAGTGCGCAGTGTAAGTTCTGGGTCGCTGTGCCGTGTTGTCTGCTAGAAATTTACCGACGTATCAGAGATGCTTGATGCCGTCATCATCAGTGATATCACCATGTGGGTAAACTTCTACCGGAGTATGTGGCGGAACAACTCAGCCATTCATTGTATATTTATTGCACGTGTACAGTGATCGGTTTAGACGGTAGCAGATGGGTCTGATGTTGAGACATGGACATGCGTTGAAGGTCAGAGTTGAGGAGCATATGCTCGTGTCTGACGTCACATTCTCCGCTGTCACAAGACGGACGAAGACCAGGTGACAATAATCGATATTCTAAAGAAGTATTGCTAGACTCTGAGGACGCCATACTACTCCTGAAAACATACTTTACTACTTGTATAACTTCCATTTATAAGAAATCAGTGAACGAAATACATCATGCGAACATACAATGTCTGTACGTCCGTCGATCCTACGCATTTCGATTAGTTTAGGTTGAGTGATATCAGTCCTCAATCGTCAGAGAGAGCTCCCAGAATCCATTCTTTGTATACCTTCAACTGTGACTGAGGTTCTTTCGTGATTTTCCTTAATCTCTCCAGGCAAATGTTAGGATAGTACATCACGAGATACTAATGTCACTTCCTTTCACATTCTTGACAGTTCATTATTAGCAATCATCTTCCCGTTCGACGCCTGATTGCCTATGAAGTTGAAAAAGCGTCGTTATGTAGTGATTTCGCACAGACTTAAGTACATTTTATTTCCGTAATAGTTTACTGCAGATTGTTTCAGGGAAACGACATCTCTGGTGTTGATGGTTTGTACTAAGAGAATTTTGGCAACTTCCATTGTCTTTCGTTTAGATACAAAATTAATAATACTTCTCATAGCTCAAGCATCATTTTATCTGTTTCTTTTAAAAACCTCATATATCCTGTAGTCCTTCTGGTCTTATTAAGTGAATGCAATAAATTTCAGCGTGTGTTAAGGCCCATCTGACATTTATAAAACACTGTTGATCTAGCCACAGCAGTTTTAAAACTTGACAGCGGGATAGTGCAGTCCTTGTACATTGCGAAATAGAAAAGATTAAACATATATGTTACTTGTACGATTTATTTCAGAGACACTGCCCTTTCCACACGAACTGAAGCTCTCGATATGTCTGTAGCTTCAGTAATTTAATTTACAATCCGACTTATACTGTTGTCTTTATTAGAAAAAAGTGTTAGACATTTCTAAGATACAACATATGTAGTAAAACTGTTGACCGCATTTTTGAGGCTAAGTATACCGACTAAGTGATAATATTTGACAATGTTGGGACGTAGGATTTGGCGAGATTTCGGGTTTTCATGACGGCGAGTATGCAGACTGACTTTTAAGATATTTCACCGCCTTGTATGGAGGCATAATCATATCTGAAATGGCATAAAAGTTTTACCAGACTGCACAGCACAACATCCCAGAAGATTTTCACTGGGGTATTGATGATCTAAAATGGAACACAGGATGCCTCAAAAAGATGTATACACATAATAATATGGAATATTAACCTTGTGTGTATACGTATTTTTAGGACACTCTGTATATAGTTCCTAAAATAACATTTGTGCGTTTCTTTTAAATAAGTAAACGAATAACTACCTTCATTACTGTAAATTTGAAGAAACGTCGCTTTACGTATTCTTTCGAATGGTGACAGAACAGATACGGAAAATAAAGACTTCGTATGACCTGTATCTTGCGCCATTGGAACTAAAAGCTCACAAGACTTAGTAATCACTTCTAAACGTCGCATACGCTATACATTTGGTTTAGCGGTACAGTAAATTAAAAGGAGATTTTTGGATAGCCTGTGTATAGCTTCTTGACTTTATGTCTCACAAAGCTTGAACAGCCTGTGAGGTTACATTCAATCCAACGGCGTTGCTATGGACCAGATGGCAAGCGTCTGTTACACTACGTGTGTCGCAACTGGACTATCAGCTTTTAACCTACACAGACACACGACCGAAATCTGCTACTCTATAAACATGGCAGGACTGTTGTATGGGCATTATTCATGTACAATGAACAGGTGTTGGCTACACTTATAAGTCAATAAAATTTTCTCTGGTCATCAGCCGCGTCAGATGGCTAAATGATGAAACCGACGTTTCAGAGACCATCTCTGACCCCATCATCAGGGTTCTGATGTTTCATCGTTTAGCCATCCGACGCGGCTGATAGCCCGAGAAAAATGTTATTGAGTTACGTCGCCGCGAAAGTTTCAAATCATGTACACTGATAAGTCTTCACAGTCTGTCGAATGTAGAGGTTGAATATGTTGTTTTTTTTTCCCTACGACACTGATTGGAGAAGAGTTTGACTTTATTCTGCAGTTAAGTCCTGTTAAAAAGTGCTAACGTTTGTGCGAAATGTTTCGAGGTTCTAAAGATGCTCATATTGAAATCTTAAGTTCTTAAGCGACATACATTCAAGTCTGCAAAACCAATACGGAGATGGATTTTTTTTTTTAGATTTTGAGGATAGTTATTAAGGTAAATATAAGTTGCAAGACATGTACAAAACATTTAATAAAATCATATACTAAAATCTTTTGTTCACTCCTCGAATCAAGTTGTTTATATTGTGTTGACTGTTCGGAAGCCAATAAATAAGATTATTGTGTGTACAAACGGATTGTATTTGGTTTTGAACGTTCGACACGCATGTGGGTCAGAGGTGGATATTTGGAACGAAGAAAATGGAGAAAATAAGACGAGGACAGAGAAAATTACGCACGGAGCTTCATAATTTGTACTCTTCACCTAGTATTTTGTGGTGATCAAATGGAGGATAATAGGGTGGATGGTACATGTAGCATGGGGAGACGAGGAAACATACAACGTTTCTGTCGGATAGCTTTGAGAAAAGAAGTCATGTAGAAGACCTAGTGGAGAAATAGTGTCTGAGAGTGCTGGCAGGGTTAAACTGGCTCATGATAACGTTTGGTGGCAGGCGAATATTTTAATATTTAGGTGTTTATATGAGGTACAGGAAGACAAAGTGTTCTGCTTTAATGGTAGCAAGAGTTGCTCGAATTTATTTTCTTCGTAAATCTGAGTAATTACCCTGTAATTTATTAGTCTTGTACCCGAACTTTCGAAAGTTGCATTTCTCTGAGCTTACTTCCAAATCTTACTAACGTATAACTGAACTTTTGTTGATTTTATAGTAATTAACATGATCAGAAACGTAAAGTAAATTAAGATAAAGGAATAAATACCGAAGGATATACAAAAGAGAAAGAAAGGAGGAGGGGCTACACAATCTTATGTTTACTTTCTCGCTTATATTAATGTTTCACGAAATCAGATTGGAGGTTTACTTCCATTGAAAGGCAACCAGGGGTTTTGAGTGCCTGCTGCATTTAAGAAGTGTTTCTAATTACAGGAATGAATGAGCCCGCGTAAAACATTCCATTTGAACTCTTGTGTTAGTGACCACCCTTCGTCCCTACCAAGCATAAAGAAGCTTCATATACATCACAAAATTCATTAAGAGATAAGAACAACCCTCCATATTGCTTGGGTTTCGCCTCGTAATCTACTTTCTGCAAAGGCTGCCTTCTTTGTAATTTAATTTAATGAATAATATTAGTATCAAAATTCTATAAATGTATCCGTTAAAGTTTAGCAAGTCATAGAAGTGGGGAATTATTACTCGCCTTTGATCGTATTCTGAGTCAACATTATGGACCTGCAAAGTACATTTAAGTAAAATAATTTACCGAGACAGTTTGTAATTCGGGGAAATTGATCCAGTGAAGTGATTAGTTATGGATTGGAAGGCGACACAAACGCTCTCCTATCCATTTGCTATCGCGTACTCCTTCCTGTAGGATAAATTGAGGTGATCATTCCCTAATCACCTTTATTTCCACCCTCCTTTCGGTGTAGTGACTTCTATCTGTGGAAGAACTCTCTCCAGTGCGATTACTGCAGCTCTGCTTCCAGACATCCTGAATTAGATTCCTGAAGCCAACTTTCGAGATCAGTATTTTTTTGTAGTTTTCGTAAATCCCTTCATTTGAATTCGGAACAATATCTCATAACAAGCAACAGCCGACTTGCACATATTTTCTTAATTGGCACTCACGATTTGAGTACAAAATTCCTTTAGACTTTCGGGCTCCAGCCAGATATTTTACAAAAGCACTCCCATATAATTATGTTTAAAGAACTTAGTAGACAGTCTCCCAGAAAGCACGCCTCTTTCTGTTTAAAAACTTCATCTTACTGAATTTCAGTGACACCATCGCTGAAATACTCCGCCAAATGCAGATTCCACAAAACATCATCATAACTCCAGAACTAAATTTCATTTCATTTTGCAAGTCGCATGAAAGTGCAGTGTGACGGACATAGGGGCAGTTAGCTGATAATTGTACCAGGCTTTTAAACTGTTTCGTTTTTTTCGGTACACCTATAAAAACTTCAGTTTACAGAACGCAGAATAATTTTCTGTGAGGATGCATATGATTGAATAGGGCAATAAAAGTTGCTGTATGGTACTTTAGTTCGGTGTCTCCAGCTCATGGATACTGAGGAGTTGAAGGAACTGTCAGTCCGGGACCAGAGAGACGTAGGTTTTGCCTAAAGTGACTCTTTATCTGCCCGGCCGATGGATTGCTCGTTCACTGAAAGACTAGTGAACCAGTAATCCCATGTACAACAAGGGGCAAGTTGTCATACACAGCCTGATTTAAAAAGTTTTTGACATATTAATCTTGAATGTTTGTTTCTTGGTTCATATAACGATGCTCTTCCAGTTGCACGGATATATAGTGACAAGTTGTATTATTTCTGTGGTTAATTTATTTAGAAGGGCCCGGAAAGAACGGATTGTCATATGGTTTAAGGTACTCTCCCAGATTCGAATTCCGGTCAGAACAGGCGTGTATATCCGCTGGTTCTGTGCTATGCAGAAAATGCTAGCTTTACCGTGTCTCTCCGTTCGTCTTTCAGTACATCACAACTCCGGAAAAGTTGATTGTATTTCCATGAAAATTGACGCTGCCGAGTTTTACTAGAACTTGTAAACACAGTACAATTGGGTTAAAATCTTACAGCGATTTGTGGGCACTTCTCACACAGGCCTACGTGCGTTTCTGCTCGAATGTGACCTTGAAACCCCACCCCTCTCAAGCAGTCAGTGGTTAATCCCCGCGATTACATTGTCATCCAGCCTGCCAGGCGGACACCCCGAGCATGCAAGGTTTCTCGATGTGAATGCCGAGGTAGTACCTTGAAGAAGGCACAACTGCTGTATCACGAATCCTTTTAGTTCTATCGAAAGCGAGCATTGTGATATATACACTCGATGCAAAACAACAGCTACCGTTGATACAGAGTCGTTAAATAAGCCACCGTTTCATCATTTACTCGCGTAAAAGATTGACTGTTTGAAACTAATTTTAAGTAGGACCAGGCCACAGGGCGTAATTTGAGAAACTGAAGAGATGAAGAAATAGGAATTTTAATATTGGTTCTCCGTCAACTTCCATTTCCTTCGCTTTATTTAATAACATCGCTCTTTATTAACGTAGTGTACATGCGTAATACAAGTACATCCGCACTCTTCACCAAACAGTTTTTAGAGACACTGTCTTCTCGAGTTGATCTCAGATGACGTTGGGCGTATTTCCTTAGAATGAGAAAAGAATGCGGAAGACAACCAAAAGGAGTTTCGAATCGACTTCAAGATGACGACAGTTCGGGCGTAATTATTGAAAATCCTTTTAGAAATCTGACGTGGATTTAATCAGAATAAGGGGAACTCTAGAGATATACGAAGAGAAGAGAAAGTGGAGAGGAAAAGTGGAGAGAGAAATGACAGTCACTGAGCTACTAGCTGTTCCAAAAATATTTGCTTAAGTGATAAAAGAATTGTCGACTGCAGTCTTCTCGGTTGCGACGCCATATTGTCTTGTAGGTGATAACGTTTTGGAAGAACTTATTAACGCCATCTATAGATTTGAATTGTTTAACCCTAAAGATGGAAGCGATACGTTTTCCCGAAACATTGACAGCCACCTTTAATGCTGTACGATGTCTTAAAACAGAAGACTACAGTTGACACATTGACAGCCGTTAGAACATCAAATTTCAGACAGACAAAAGAATCGATCAGAAGCTACACATTTAGCTTAGCTTTAACGGTATTATAGAACAATGTGTCTCAACCTGTAGAGGCGTTTATTTGTATATGGTCTAGCGGTTAGAACACTGGCCTTGTAAACCTGGGGTCTCGGGTTCGATTCCCGGCGGTGCCCGAATTTATAACTTGTGTTGGGCAAGGCCGTGGTCTAGGCAACACGGAGTTTTCCTCCGTGGCATCCCAACAATTACTCCATTCACACACAGAAGAAGGCAATGGCAAACCACTTCTGGATCATCTGCCAAGAACGTATATGAACAGGTCCCAGTCCGAGAAAAGGATGGAAGGATCCTGTTCATATGGACCTGTCGTCAGACAGAACACTAAATATAAATAAAAATAAACGTGTTTAGACACGGTAATAGGCTATAATAGTATTATATAATGTTATTTTTTTTAAGAACAGTGGTGATGGCAAATTTAGTAACAAGATAGCGGTCTCTGGAATTCGAACTGGCGACGTTCAAAATTAAACCTTGTCAGTAAGCTGAAAAACTTTCTGTATCGGTGGTTTCAAGCCGTTTCTGATTAACGGTAAAACAGCGGGTTTGCCGAACACCGACGCCCTGTCTGATATTGTACAGTGCACTGAAGAAGTAATTCTCAGAGACAGGCGTTACAGTAATAAAGTTACGGTGTTTGGTTTCATGCAAAATATTGAAAGACCATCGTGAAATTAATCATGGTTCAGCTCTTTTCCACCCTTCTCCAATCTGTTACTGTGGGAGTCTGATTTATTGTCGCGTACTTGTAGTGCAGAGTTTCGAATAACATGAAAGACGCCTGCGGGACCCGTTTAGATTACGTCATACACAGCATCATGTTCCATAAACAAGTCTTCGCCGATTTGGAGTGAGGTTATGTAAAACTGAGTGTTACACTGCCGTTAAAGAGAATGTCCCACGTAACTCGGAACTCACCTACTGGCATGCGACGGCTTTGTTCTGCCTTGTGATTAACTCATTTCCCGGCATTTCGCTTGCTGCTTCTGCGGTATGCTATCATGGCGGATTACGCGATAAGTGAGACTCCCTTTAGATAAAGGCCTACAGCAAACAATCTATATCCGACATATGGATAAATTATACAGATAAAAGTTGTAGGTACTAAACGGGTCCGCACGTTATATCATCACCTATTGTTTCATGCTGTAAGTTGTCCTTTGAAAAACGATAAAATTTATTTGAGCTTCAGTAATGTGTCATTCGCCCCAATGTGTAAGGAAAGATGGGTTTGGTACCTGTCGTCTGTATATTTATGCGCCAGTCTCGCTTTAATATGATCATCGTGTCACACCACGTCAGCTCTAAGGTTTTGATTTCGTATATTTCCGAAAATTAATGTTACCAAGTTGGCTGTCGTGCGAATTTGTGTGGTTGGAACTACACAGGCATCGTTCAATGTAAATTTGTAAATTGTGTGTGATAATTCACCTTTGAAACGTGAAATTTCTGTGAAGATAGAAAGACTCAGTAGAGCAGACCCCCGTACCAAAATCGAACTTGAGTTTTCCGAATGGGAAACTGCAATGCCACATCAATGCTCGGTCATAAAGGTTATGCAGTTTTATACCAGACTGTGCCTTCTCATTAGACCTAAAGGGAAATCAGGATATTAAAAATAGAGTGAGGGGAAACGCCATGATTGTAAACATTCTGGGTTATACAGTTTAGTATTAGACTTTTAGGTACACTGAACCTGCAGGCGATTATACATTTTCCTAACAGATTTCCGAACATGACGGAATAATATCAGCAGTTAAGCATTTTGAAATCTTCTGAGGTTATGACCTTCAACAAATACTTTTGAAGAAAGGAGGATGGGATGGACAGGAGATGTAGCACACATCATAACATTTCTAATGTTAAGCTTCTTACGGGGCCCAGGTTTAGATGAGATGATTAAGATTTATATCAGTGTGAAGTTGTGAACTGTAATCGGGTTGATAAGAATTTTGTAGTGAACACGATAATGAAACATAGGTTCCACAAGACCATGGAATATCCTCAACAACTGAACAGTTATCTTTTTAAGAAAGACCACCATGGAGTTCGTGCTCGCCACTGGACCCAAGGTTCGCGGGTTCAATCCCAGTCGAGATCGATGGATTTTTAAGGGTGATAACTTCCTTCGGAGGGGAAGTAAAGCTGGCTATCCCATGTCGTTGATTCACGGCATGTAAAATAAACTTACGAGCATGATACGAGATGTTTCGTAAGCAAAAATTCAGCGGCCATTTATTACCCAAGTCTCCTGATTAACTACCAGATGGCTCTGGCAGTCAAATCAGAATTGAGTAGAAATTGTACAGAGTCAGTGGGTTGGTCACTCACTACTCATAAATGCACACTTCAAGACCAAGAAACCTCCGAAAAAGGAGGCGGCCGAAACCCACAACCGGGTTGTAGAGCCAAGAAACAACAACAACAACCGTGGAGTTCGTAATATACTTAAAATAATTCAGACGTGTTAGACAAGTTCCTTAGATTGAATTCTAATGACATTTAAATGTCAATATGGAATGTTTAATCTATTATAGAGCGTTTATACCTAAATATATTAGTCACTGCGTTTTAATATCGTGAGACTAAAGCGTACCTGTATTTTATTCAGAGGCGTTCCTGTTATGTCTGACGGGAGACAATTTAGGGTTTAGTTTAGCGTGGTCAAATTGGCAGCTGGCAATTATGTGAGTCCACTGAGAAAACAGCATTGGACGTCTGAGCCATCTTTTCACGGTGAAATCGTTATTGGCAGCCTGTTCAAGTGTAGTTACGACCTAGTATTTAATGTGCTTGAACTCAGTTTATTTATTTTATTTGTTGTGTGTGTAGGTACGAGGGTGTTGTTTTATAAACGAAAAAGCTGCGTGTCAAAGCTAATGTAAGACTAAATAATTAATAATCTGACCAAGGTAAGGTCTAGTGACTGGCTGAACTTTCTGGATACGTAAATGATGGTTATTTTTAAAGTAGCTGAGCGACTACTAGCTTCTTAAGAATGGCTCTAGTGAAGTTGAAGTGATATACGTGTTCACGAAAGATTATACAATAAATTCGTAATGACATTTAGCCAGGGTTTCATAAACAGACAACACTTAGGTTGTAAAATAAGTTGGCTGTCTTCTGGGGTATTGCGCCATGTAGTCAGATATTTTCAGTCCCCTGAAACGTCGGTCGATCAGTATTTACCAGACCACACGGTGAAATATTCTAGAACAGCGTTTATCAACCTATGGCACGCGTACCACTGGTGGTACACGAACTAAGTAAGAAAATCAAAAGGGAATATTTACATAAATAAGTTTTCCCTGAACGCATTTGTTTAATGTTTCATTTAATGTGTTAAATTAGACTTAGTGGTACGCCAATGAAAAGGGTGAGAATCTCTGCTCTAGAAGATAGTTATTTTCATTCTTGTCGCCGTGAGAACCTCAAATATCACCTGAAAGATGAGTTCTTCTAGACAGGAAGTTATACATACGGGTGAAGCATAACCTTGTACGCCATATGTTCGCACAACATACAGGTTTCCGCGTAACTTCAGGGCCATAGAAGAACTCTTTTATTTTGCAAAACACGGAAAATGTAAAGCGGGAAACGTTGTTACAAACCATTTGTTTCTAGTATCAAATTTTGGAGGGTTTTTTTATGTATAAGCAGCTGTTACGGCGCTACACGCTTACTTTATCAATAAGAAAATGTTACGCCATGTAGCCATATTGACGTGACAGCGAATGTTGGATGTGTTTCCAAAGTAAGGAAGACTGTAGTGAAGGACACACAGGGAATACAGAAAACAGCCAACGACTGGTGAATTGGTAAACCAATGTGATAATAAAAATGGAACGTAATCAAAATCTTTACCACAATAGGAACATAAAATTGGATTTTTACATAATTTGTAAGCAAAGTTAATTCTGATTATCTTATGAGGAAATTATATATTCGTAATTTCATCAACATTAAGAATTATACCATTTTCTGAACACCAATTTTGCACAGAATCAGTATTATATTCAAAAGTTTTCACCGATAACCATTATTAAGGCTGCGATATATATTGAAGTCGTCAGCGAACAGGAGGTAGACCACTTAGAATAGTGAATAGAGACACATATATTATTAATGGATATATGAGCAAACAAGGTTCTGAAATGGATCCCTGTGGAACTCCTGAATTCAAACATATGAACGTGAAATGGATCCAGAAATGTAAACAGAAGACTGCCCATCGGTCAGATAGTACTGAACGTGTCGTCGTAGAGGCTAGTTTGAAGCTAGTAATTATACGATAAAGTAAATTTCGAAGAAAAATGTCAAGAGCATTACTTAAATAAAAATTTTCATAATCAGTTTTACCATACATACGTATATGTACGATACCGAAGACAACAGTACCCATTGAGATACGTAACCAACAGATCAAGATAAAATTATGTTTTCGCAAGCGATACTGAGAAAGAATACGCCTGTATTTTAGAAAATAGGCATGATAATAAATTATAATTTTTTGGAAAATATTTTAATTATCGAAATTGATTACTGTACTGACTATTTTACTACTACGTTTCTCGGACACTCGAAAAGAAGCAGTCTGTTTCCACAAAGACAGCAAGGTCTTACTTGTAAATATGACTTTAAAATACAAGTTCAAATGGAGTAAATGTATGAGAAAATATTTAATAATGAATTATGTAATACTATCTAAGCCACCACTCTTGGATTTTAAGACATTTTATAGCCCTTTCCACTTCATCAACGACAGTGATCTACGTCATAGGTACAAAATCTTTCGTGGTAGAATAAAATGGAATAACAGTCGGGCATTATGTGATAAAAATGGATTTTAAATTGTTAGCAAAGGCATCAGTAATAATTTTAGGTTAAGCAGAAAGAAATGTTATTATATTTCCTTGATGTGAGTTCCCTAGAAGGTTTCTTAACATGCTGAGTGGCCATCATCCGGTTAGTTAGGTCACAATAAAACTATTCCTTAAAATTGCATCAAGTCAGTTAGTGCAGCTGTAAATTTACGGTACTAAATTCCAGCGGTATCCGTTTCGAATGTTACCCGGACTATCGATTGCCTTTTTATAACAATATTTAAATGGAGTTTAGACAAATTCGGTGTGGACTGGATTGGATTAGGTGTGAATAGCTTTTGTACGCCCCAAAGAGTGTTGAGACACTGAATACTTAGCTACATTGAAGGATGTTTCCGTACCGTGGGGCTAGTTGGTCTTTTATCCCAATCAAGTGCAATTGTTCGTGTAAGGCAAAACATCACACGAAATGAACGGCCCAAGCTTTGCTATTAGTAGTCTTTAAGCATTGCATAAAATTTCCTGATTTGGCTCTTCATAGTAGAAGCAAATCTGTTGATAATTTTCTTCACAGCTAGCTTTTTTTTTCATGTTAATTGTGGTAAAAATTTTCAGATTCCCTCGTCTGGTATCTTACATAGTCTCAGAATGGTACATTAACTTAGGAAAATTATGAATGAATTACCAAATATTTGTTAATTTTAGACTCTTATATATTGTGTTCCTACGATAGACCATTGCTGATTAAGAGTTTTTCTAATAGCTTGTCATCATTCAGTCTCCTCCAAGTCTTTAGGATAACGTTTGTAGCAACGCTTTTATTGCAAATAGACTACTGTTATAATAAAGGCTGCCAGATACCCTAGTTTAATACTCAGAACTGGGTTTTCAGTTAAGTTGTTATACGCGTGTATTACGTCTGTGTTAAAGTCTCGTGCCACACATGCAGATCTATTCCTGGAACAAGCGAATCGGTTATGCTTATGATTTGTATCTTGTACTGTCTATCTCCATGGAGTAGAGTCGTTTTTAATAAGTAGATTGTCGTTCTGCTGATCAAGAAATTTGCCTCCAGCAATTTGTTCGTATAATTTAACCACTCAGAATGCCACGATGTAGTGGTTATCACTGTATCTGCTATTTGCAAAGATCTCGGATTCGATTCTCAAACCTAAGACCGTATCATCGGACAGGTTTTTAATAGCTTTCCTCAATTCACCCAGTCAAAAGTTGATTAAACTCTTTAAAACATGACAAGATTGTTTCCACGTCTTTTTGGTCCAAAATTTTTATCGACAGCTTTGAACTTTGAAGTTGAAATAAAATTAATAAATACAAAAAAATATCACTTAAACTCCCCTGTATGAGCTCAACCAGTTTTAAAATTCTTCTCCGAAGGCGGAATCTATTGTTAACGAATAAAAGATTATTTTTCTGGTAAAAGAGCAGAGTTTCCATTTCCCACATTATGCTGAGTTCAGTTTCTTTGCACGCGCTCTAAAATGGCTAGTGGGTGTAGTGCATTAAAGCTTACAAGCAGAAAGCGACTATTTCCTACACAACAAATGGCCTGTGGAGTGACTTCTGGACAAAAGACGGAAAGAATGGTTCGGTGTACGGAATGGGAGTGGAGTGTGCCCAAGAACTGTCGCGTGAGAAAACGAATATGCGACTGCAATGAATACAAACTGTTCGTTTAACACTTTTCGTTGAAGGAAAACTAAAACTTATCTTAAATATATGTTATTTATTGCTGTTTTCCTCTGAATACATTTGTCTTATTGGCACTTTATGTCTTAATCGATACACAAGCAGGCCTAGTAGATTTACAGTCTTATCTGCTTAAGTTGGAACCGAAAGTATGTTTTCTTATGGTTATGTTCCTTCGGCCGCAACTGGCTTCTCAGCTTTCGTATTTAGCATTTACTTCCTTTTTGAATACTGGACTTTACTTACAGACAGTACATTTTAGCATCGACTTAAATGTACGAAGAATTCGATAAATATATAATGCAGAAATAAATTTCTGTGTTAATGTGCTCCCTTATCTTAACATTTATTGCTGAGACATTTAGTGTCTTCGCTAAAAGTATTTGTATGAAATTAACACTTAATATCTTAGTATTTAATGCATGACATGTTTCGGGAATACAACCTAAAACCTCCCACCAGACAGACCACAACACGATATCAGGATCTCAAAATTCATATCTGCAGAGTGTGGACGTCATTTCTCTACATCAGCTCCCGCTCTGCGGAATACTAAAACATGTTAATGACAACGATAACCTTCATGCCTCGATTTTACGCGGAGAGGTTCCAACATTTAAACATAACTGATGGTGTACTTTGATGAACCACACAGCATTTAATTAGTGGCAATAATATTGTGACGGGAATTTATCAGTGGCCATTCACAACAGGTTTTAATCTCTAATTTTGTATTGTTTTGTGTCATATTGTTATACTCAGTTATACGAACAAAATCAAATGGCCCTCAACATACAGTTTAAAAGACTTTTAACTAATTCCAAGATATCTATTATAGTTTTATAGTGTCCACCAATAGTGTAGTGATACGAGAAGATAAATTGGGACCTGGCGATGTGTTCTTGAACCCAAAACATGTTATGTGTCCATTAAATGCTAAGTGTTATATGTGTTTTAAATAATAAGACATGAAGTGTTTGCTTACTCTGTAAAGACGTACAATAATATACAGAGTAAGTAAAAAATAGCTACACACATTTTGAGAACTGTAACCGTGTTATCTGCAGGCAAAATGTGCTGATACCAGCAGATATCTGTAGAGCGTAACATCAAGTTTCGTTTGTTTGTTGTAGATCATCACATTGCCGCTGAGAGCGCTTGTGAATTGTGGAAAACAAAATGGAGACTTATAGTGGGGAGGAAAGAGCACAATGTGCGTTCTGGTTCAAACAAACGAATTCCCTTCCGTAATTCTCTAAGATCGTTGGGTAAGGGTGGGTGGTGAACGTGATCCCTAATGTATTCCCGCAGGAAAAAATCTGCTGGTGTGAGATCCGGTGAACGAGGTGGCCAAGCGATTGGACCTGCTCGCCTGATCCACCGACCTCGGAAGTGGAGATCCAAACATGCTCTGACATCTGTATGGAAATGAAGTAGTGCACCATCTTGCTGAAATTGAGTTACACTGTTTGTTTGTTCGAACCAGAACACACATTGTGCTCTTTCCTCGCCATTATAAGGCTCCATTTTGTTTTCCACAATTCACAAGCGCTCTCAGCGGAAATGTGAAGAACTACAACAAACAAACGAAACTTGAGGTTACGCCCTAAATATATCAGCTGATATCAGCACATTTTTTCTGTAGGTAACACGGTTACAGTTCTCCAAAGGTGTGAAGCTATTTTTGACTTACCCTGTATAAATATGTGTATGAAGTTTGAATACGTGCAAAATAGAACATTCTGCCGCCTAGAGTCATTAATGAGGAAATACACGTAAATAGTATAATATTGTATATATTTCTGGAGACTTCGATGCAGATTGTTAAGTAGTGATCACACACACGTGCATATTTTATATATATATCACTGCTTTGACAGGTTAGTGTTTCGAGTTTACGTGAAAGGCGTTGAACATTTCAGGTCATATCGTTATCTCCTGTTCTTGTAAGCAGTCTACCCGTCTCTGACATAATTGACGCCATCATCATAGTTACAAAATGTTATCCTTCTTGTCCGTCTCTCCGGACAGCTGTGATCTCATGGGTTTGGGTTCGTTGCTGGGCTGCTACTCTTCGGAGAGATGAAATTCCGGAGACGGGTGGAAGGCGCTGGAAATTTTGAGACTGAGGGCGTGAAGTTGGTTGGATGGCATGACATAGTAGGTTATGTAGATTTGTATCGTATGACATGGACACTGAGAAAAAGCATTTTATCTAAATTGCAGTACACTGACTTTGTTCACTAGAGGCTTTTAAGACATTTTTCTCTCATTCGTTGGATCCAGTGATCAGGATACTTATGCTTGCAGTAGTTCTGAAAACTAACAACCAATTTCTGTTTTATTTAACAATACTTATTCAGAAATGGCAAATTAGCATACTTTGTGCACAAATGTAAATTTTTTTTGAAATGTGTACACATTACTATAAAGTTATAATTTATTTTAAACGACTTTAACTCATATCTTCCTCAGGAGATGGCTCCTAAAGGCCAACAAAAAATGGTTTTTGAACAAATGAAATACGTTGAGCTCATATGTTTACCTCGTAGCGTCTTAAAGTATTTTTATCGTGGTTTTCGGTTTAATTGTGCTAAGGTAAGTGTATAGCTTCGTAATTTTGTTTTTAATATAAGGGTTATGTAGTACTTATTATATTTTTTCGTTGTTTTCTGTAGTGTGTTATATATAATTTCATTGCCTGTTATTGGCTTCTTGCTGTTGGCAAACACTTAAATAAATTAATTGAATAGAATTGAATTGAATTTATTGTAAATTTTTCACCTAGGCAATAGCTGTTTCAAGTTCAAACTTACGTGTACATTGTTTTACAAAAACTGTTGTAGTTCAGGGCCAGATAACAGCACATGCAACAAACGTATTTCAGATTTTTGCATTAATAAATGTTCTTTCTTGCAGGATGAGTGATAAAAAAGGAAAATAAAAACAGTTTTTGTTTTTACCTCCTGAAAATGAAATTTCTATGATATCATTTTTCAATTTTTCTCAATTTTTTTGTAAGTTAAGTATGACATTAGAATTTATGAGACTTCTTTTCCAAATCTACAGTATTTAGGGTGTGATTTTTTCATTTGTATGTGTCAAAAAGTCTTTTTGGGGTGAAGTTTTACATTTTAAGCTGTAAATAAGTGAAAATTGGCCCGAGTGTTGTCGACCAGAACAGTGGAAATAGGCTGAGAGCGAGGGGGTTAAGTTTACATCTGCAATGGCTTATATCGGACATAATTTATATGTTGAATACATTGTATGGTGAGATAAGAATGACGATTTCTTACAAAATCTTGTGGAGTAAATTAAACAAACGAGTTTTGCTGAGTAATAACAGTTTAAAAAGTTGTCAGTGGAACCATGGTTCCGGAGAATTTGACGTAAATACGTCTATACGGAAAGGAAGTTTATATATTGGCTTTATTCTAAATATTTCCTTTATACATGCTTTACAATTGAGATAAGTTTGATTGAGACATTGCTTATTCAACTTGAATTAGTTACGCTTAAGATGGGTCTGTTGTAGCTGAATGTAATGTAATGAAATGAAATGAAATGTAATGTATTGTAACGTTTCCTAGGTACCAACAATGCTGAGTAAACACGACGTTTCCTAGGTAACCAGGTTACACTTTTTCGTTTCCCTTTTTCGTCACACTTTTTTGCCGAATGACCCTTCCTTATAGACGTATTTACGTCAAAAATAATTTCGCTGTGCCATAATTTCAAAGACATTTCAAGCCACATCTTGAAAGTTACTGCAGGTAACACAGCATTGCATTTTGTGACAATGTTATGTCTACCTCGTGTTTTAATTTGCAATTCACATGGATGATAACTCTGTCAGTGTCGCCGATATTAAAGTGGACAATGGCTGTCTTGACTTGTTTTGCGTGGCGTTGTAGTGAACTCTGATACGTCAGAAAGTTTGTCAGAGTGGACTTCACCGCGTGGTTGACCTGATAGAAAACTCACGAACCATTGCTAATGAAATTAATGAAGAGTCCTACAGTGCAATGACCTCAGTTCATCTGTTGCGTCACTGGTATGTTTTATTATGTGAGCAACCGAATAAAGTGGTTTCATACTGTTTTAGTAGAGTAAGTAAAGTAAAGTTTGTCCCACTATACGCCATGTAGGCGCTTGGGGTGAGTGGAGGTATAGCTCCTCTCTTCCTTGACCTCGGCACTAGATGGGGGTGAGTGGTCAGCATCACGCCCCGGCCGGCTTTACCCCCGGGAAAGGACCCCGGTACCCATTGTAGAGGAGGCTGGGTGGGCCCCAGAGCCGGTCTGGACGCAGAGGCTAGAGGAAAAATCCTCTACCCCCGTCGGAGATCGAACCCCGGTCGTCCAGCCCATAGCTAGTCACTATACTGCCACAGTATACTCCAAGGAAGCCATGAATTCCGCCCCGAGTAACATGTAAGAAATGAAAATAGTCTGGAATATGCAGACAATTGTGAGGTCAGAATGTGTCGAGAATTTTAACTATTTGGAATTGAATTCTCTACAAACTGATTGTTGTTCAGCTTCTCAAGAATTATTTCATCTGTTATCAAACTTATCTCAATTGTAAAGCATGTATAAAGGAAATATTTAGAATAAAGCCAATATATGAACTTCCTTTCCGTATAGACGTATTTACGTCAAATTCTCCGGAACCGTCGTTCCACTATCACTTTTTTCACAAATTTAAATCACGAGTTATTATAGGCACACAAAAACAGAAAGGGTTACACTCATTTTGGAAAATTTGCTTTTATGGTTATTAACTTCAGGTGAATATACCTGCGCTACAGGTTTGGCGCCTGGGCTGTCTCGCTGTACGTTGTTGAAACACTAATTTCATAAGCAAAATTGCCTATTTTATGTCCTGAATGTACTATAATAACGTGTAAGGTAGCATTGCTAGAGACTGAGTGGTGTAACATTATCACCGTCTTTGACTGAACAAGACAGTCCGTATACGCATATTGGATGCACTTCCTACCCTCCAATTACTGCGCGGTCTTAGTGAGAATGTAATAAAGCAACATATCACGAGTTTGCTAATTGCCAATAAACAAGGGACGTGTGAACGAACGTGTTCAGATCAGAATCAAACCCCCTTATAATTACGACCTCTACCGCATTACAACTTTGTTTTAAGAAATTACTAAACAGTGAGTGAAACTCCTTATAAGACACGATCTTTGACGTAATTTCAGTGATTGCCCAGTAATAATAATTAGTGAAATAATTATGTGTTTGGGATATGATGTATTAACGACGGTGAAACTGATGTTGATGTCCTGCGTTTAGGCGTTGTGTAGATGTGTCCATTTTTAGCCCTGAATACAGAGACAGTATATTCTACCGAAACATTGGCATCTGCTCAAAAACACAGAAGAACAACATTTACTCACGTATACGTTCTTTATATTAAGCGAAATGTAAGCGAACACAGAAACACTCTTTAAGGCCAGTATGAATGTTGGTGTACAAGTAAATGCAGAGAAGACGAAGTATATGATCACTTGTCGGCATCAGAATTCATAACAGAACCAGAGTATGAGGACAGCTAATGAATCATTCGAAAATGTGACAGAATTCAAGTAACAGGGGACGACACTAACAAGTCAGAATGACATTCATCACGAAATCAGGAGCAGATTAAATTCAGGCAATGCTTGCTATTATTCAGTCCAAAATCTTTTGTCCTCTTGTCACTTACCGAAAACACTACAGGTTAAAATACACAGAAGTGTAATTTTGCCACTTGTGCTGTATGGGTACGAAACTTGGTCTCTATCTTTGAGGAAGGAACATAGATTGAGGGTTTCTGAGAACAGTGTTGAGGAAGATATTTAGGCCTAAATGGGAGGAAGACGAATCATAAGAAATTGCATAACGATGAGTTTTACAGCCTGTACTCATCACCTGATATTGTTAGGGTGCAGGATGAGGTGGGCGGGACATGCAGCACGCATAGAGGTGGGAAGAGGTGTTTACAGGGTATTGGTTAGGCATACCGGAGGGAGGAGACCGCTGGGAAAACCTAGACGTAGATGGAATGACACGTTAAGAAGAACCTTAGGGAGATAGGAATCGATGGAGCGAACTGGATACAGCTGGCTCAGGATAGAGTCCGGTGGTTGGCCTTTGTGAACAGGGTGATGAGCCTTTGGGTTCCATAAAGAAAGTGAGCTATTATTTGACAAGCCGAGCGTACGTTTCCTCATCTGCTTCCGAAGATGCACCAGTAAATGACCTGCTTGGACCTCAAGTTTGTATCCGTCCAGTTGCCTCATTCGTGGCCTAACTGGTATTCTTTTTCCGACTGGGTTTACGCAAGAAGGTCTTTGGTGTCTAAATGCAATTCATCGTTCTAACACGATCTTTATTTAGTCTATTTTTTCCTTTGTTCCAGTGCTCAGATTTCACGCGCCTTAAATCAATGGTGTGCTATATATTTAGCAAAATACACACTGCTAATGTGTTTATGACTGCGCAGTGTTACGTGTGGCTCTATGAGCTTTGTAACAATATATTTGAGTATACCGTAAATTAATGTAAAGGAAGGTACATCCAAAATCACAATTGACGTGTTTGGAAAGCGTGGGTACTCAATGGCAATACTATTTTTTCACTGCCGTTTTCTTAAATTCAGAGTGTACCGGACTCTTGTTTGTTATGTGAGATTAAAATGAATTATTCATGTCATAAGAGGGATAGAAGTATCGTACTAGAAGGTAATACGGGTATTGTATATGTAAATGTAACCATAGCATCTACATTCAGCTTGAAGTATCAGTAAGTAAGTAAGTAAAGCTGTCCCACTAACGCCATGTAGGCACATTGGGGTGAGTGGAGGTATAGCTCCTCTCTTCCTTGACCTCGGCACTAGATGGGGGTGAGTGGTCAGCATCACGCCCCGGCCGGCTTTACCCCCGGGAAAGGACCACGGTACCCATTGGAGAGGAGGCTGGGTGGGCCCCAGAGCCGGTCTGGACGCAGAGGCTAGAGGAAAAATCCTCTGCCCCGTCGTCGGGGGTCGTCCAGCCCGTAGCTAGTCACCATACTGACTGAGCTATCCCGGAACTGAAGTATCAGTGATGGGCCTAATAGATACCGGCTCCATAATCTGCAGCTTTTTAAATGGAAATATCCCTTTACAGTGAAGATCCTTGTAGTCTACATAGAATTTGTCCAACATAGTTCATACACAGTTATTGGACATTTGAGATTGTAAATATTTATCGTAAAACACTTGGTAAATACTTTTAATATCAATCAGTGGGTAAGTGATTCAATTTAATTCAATTCATCTATTGATGATGATGATGATAATTCAATTCAATTCAATTCATTTAATTTATTAAAGTGCTGAACAACAGCCAAAAAGGCCAATAACAGCCAAGCACTAACAATGCAAACAATACAATACAAAAACAAAAAAATAACAGTGTTAATTTAATGCAAAATAATTAATAAGTAAATAAACTAAATATACCTAAGTCATATAATTCAATTAATAATACTAAATAAAACAAAACAGAAAAAACTTACGTAAGCAAAATACGATCTTTGTTAAAGATGTCAATGCTCCTACAGACTGCATTGGCAGCAGAAACACATCTGGCAGAGGGACTGACCTTGAAATTACGTTGTACAGTAGAGGTAGAGTAGTCTCTGATGGACCTAGTAGGTATGCAGAGACCAACTGTATCAACAACAGATGAGCAATTAATTTTGCCTTTAAAAACATTGATGAGGAAAAGCGCATCAAAAAACCTCCTCCTTAAATGTAACGATAAGAAGTTTAATCTAACTAATATTTCATCATAATTATAGGCACAAACGCCATTAAAGAATCTAGCGTAACACAGAGCTACAAATTTCCTTTGAATCCTTTCCAATTTAAAGGAAACAGTATTAGTAATAGAGTTCCAAACAACGGATGCATACTCAATTTTGGAACGGACTAAAGTACTGTACAAGACCAATACGCTATGAACAGTGGAGAAGGAAGAAGTAATGTACCGAATCAAGCCAAGCATTTTTAAGCTATGTGAATATACGAGGGTCGCTCATTAAATAATGCCCCACATTTTTTTTCTCAGCCAATAATGAAGATAGAAAAGTGTACTTTTACATGCTTGAGATTTGATGTTTCTCGCGTTCGTGTACGGAGTTTCAAATGATTCCAACCGATGGCGGAGCTGTAGTGAACTGTTAAAATAGCGTCTGTGAACGACTCTCGTTACAAGCAACGAGCTGTAATTGAATTCTTTTTTGCTGAAAAAGAAACGGTGGTGAACATTCATAAACGTTTGTGTGCTGTGTATGGAAGCTGTGCAGTCGATAGGAGCACTGTTGGTCGCTGGGCTAAGAGAGTTAAAGCTTCAGGAAGTGAAGAAACCGAGCTCCATGATCTGCCGCGCTCTGGGCGTCCTGCCACAGCCATCACTCCAGACATGTTGAACCGCGCGGATGCCATTATTCGTGAGGATCGGCGCATCACAACTCGACAATTGGCCCAACAGCTTTCAGTCAGCAATGGAAGTGTGATTGCAATTATCCGGGCTCTCGCATATTCAAAGGTGTGCGCAAGATGGGTTCCACGAAGTCTCACAGCAGACCACAGGATTCAAAGGAAAACGATTTCTTCTGAATTGTTGGAGCGTTTTGATGCTGAGGGAGAGGTCTTTCTGTCCCGGATCATTACAGGTGACGAAACCTGGATACACCACTTTGAGCCGGAGACAAAAAGGCAGTCAATGGAGTGGCATCATCCTCAATCACCGAGAAAGAAGAAATTCAAGACAACTCCCTCCGCCGGGAAAGTCATGATGACTGTCTTTTGGGACAGTGATGGGGTCATTCTTGTGGATGTGTGCGACCATCAATTCAGACGCGTACATCAGGATCCTGAAAACCCTCAAGAAGCATTTCTGACGAGTTCAGCCTCACAAGCATCCAGCAGAAATTTTGCTCCTGCACGACAATGCACCCGGGAAGAAATCACCAAATTGGGTTGGACGGTGCTGCCCCATCCACCCTCCGACTTCCATCTCTTTGGGCCACTCAAAGATGCTATCCGCGGAACAAGGTTTGAAGATGACGAGAGCGTAATTCAAGCAGTGAGGACATGGCTACGTGCACAGGACAAGAGCTGGTACCGGCAAGGCATGCATGCACTTGTTCCACGCTGGCGTAAAACTGTACAAGTTGATGGGGACTATGTGGAAAAAGAGTATGTGTAAAGGAAACATTGATTTATATTGTCACTAAATTTCAGCCATCTTGAATAAATATATTCTGAGGAAAAAAATGTGGGGCATTACTTAATGAGCGACCCTCGTATGTAGTTAATGTGCTGATGAAAATAGCTTACAGTCCAATAGAACACCGAGATCTTTAACACAATGAGAGCGTGCCACCAAATTGCTACACAATTTGTAAGTAAAGTAAATACTGTTTGTCTTTCGGGTGAACGATATAACAGTCGTTTTACTTAAATTAAGTTGCATCCCATTCACGAGCACCAATTTTGCACTGAATAAATATCATTCTGTAACAGTTTGCAGTCATCAACATCGCTAATACTCCGATATATCTTCAAGTCATCAGCAAATAAAAGGCACTGTGAATTGTGTATGGAGTCGCAGATATCATTAATAAATATATTGAAAAGTAAGGGGCCTAGGGTAGAACCCTGAGGCACTCCACACTTAACACGATAAGGATACGAAAGAGTTCCAGAGACACGAACAAAGGATTGCCTGTCAGAAAGATAACTATGGAACCAATCAACATAACTGGGTGATAGTCCAAAGTTTCTAAGTTTACCAAGAAGAATATTATGAGTATATTATAGTAATATTTCATGGTATTCAAGTAAAGGTATTTCTGAAATTGAGTCTAGTGAGGTCGATAAAGAGAGACGGGGCATAAGATCTTAGTAGCAGATGTGACGTAGGACTGAGATGGTTCTCGTGAGTTCCAGAGTAGTAACGTCTACTGACTTCTTCCATAAAGGTTTCAGACAGACTGTAACATTTTATCTGTACTTGGTTACAGTTTCTGCTCATGGATCCTCAACGAGACACTTAAATTCCTTTTTGAGGAAACTGGATATAATTGATTAATCTTCTGGAAGCTATTTTACATTTCACAATTAAATATTTCCTGAAATAGGGTAGGTCACCTTTAAGCATACACTTTAAATAGTTTAAAGTTGCTAAAAGCTGTTGTGAACGTTTCTATCTTTAAATATCTACTCGTTAAATAATTTTTGTTCTTCTGTATCATCAGACGTGATTAAAGAACATCTTCTTCAGCAGACACTGTTCCTTCCTTGACAGATTTGCTGTTGCCAGTAGGGCGTTGATGGAAACCTTTAGTTACCCCGAAACATGACCCTGGTGAAAGAAAGAATTTAGTCTTCCGAAACAGTATTGACTATTGATCAATATGTAGGTCTATTAGGAAACCTATAAAAAAATACTGGTCAGCCAAAGATTCATAACAAATAACATGATTTTTCGCGCCTTATTTTGTCTTGTTGGAATAGTGAGTTACCGCTCATTATACATTATTAGTGAGCACTTTTACTTCTTATTCAGGAGTTTAATGATTCTAACCTCTATTTCGAGACTGCCAACTTTAATTACTTTTCATGATATTCCTCAGACCCTCTTAACAAATTTATGTAATCCTGTCGTTTGATTCTGTATAACAATCAGTTGGGAGAACGTCGTTAAATAAGTAAATTTTTTGTCAGTGTCTAGAGTTTTTATTGATTTGTCGAAATCGAATATTTTAAAAATCAGTCGTAGGAATCGATAACTAATATTTTGCCTAACAACGTACTCTGCCATCTTGCTGGTAATCCAAGCTGTCCTTTCAACTAAATTCATTATTATTCACAGATTCGCCCGTGGCGGCACTAGAACTTGAAAGCAATCTTAATGGAAGTTCCATCAGAGAAGATGTCTACTTGGAGTGCTATATTCTCGCAAATCCATGGGTGTACAAAGTTGTCTGGAGGCGCAATGTAAGTATATACTGCATATTAGTATTAATAACACGAGACTTTTCGTGTAATAAAAATTATACGTAACAGCTACCATTTGGCTCACGAGGTCCCATTAAAATTGACCGAGACATTTTATTTTACGCTTTCATTTAATAAAACTGTGTGTTTATTACAATAAAAATTGTATTTGAAATTCCAATTCTATGATTAAAAAATGTCTTAGTGACCTTTTGCTTTCCGATAAGTTTCCGCGCCCAAATTCTGTAATCATTTTTTGTTCCTACAATCCAGACTTCATATCCAGTCAATTGGATCCTCCTTGATTTTACCGCCTTTATACGGAATGTAACAAAATTCACACAACCCGAAGATTAGATATAAATATTTTGTTAATGGGATAGGGAATTTTCAGTTTATCGTGTTCAGTGGCAACACTGGTCTTCTGTCTCCCAAGTGAATAGTTTGTTTGACCCTAACGCAGTCGTATGAAGTAGTTTAACAGGCACGAGGTGCAATTACGTCATAAGTCAACCATTTTTCAACTTGAAAATCAACGGGACAACTCTTCGAAGATTCTACGAAAGTGTATATGTCTACTGAAAGGCGGGGGACACTTACAACATATGCTGTAATTATGTAGTTATAATAAAATATGCAATTATAATATAAAGATGACTTTCAGCGTCGGTTGCCTGCCTTTTGGTACGTCCGTTGTAGAGTAGAGCGCCGATTATCCGTCGTAACTCTTTGTATACCAGATTATAATAAAATATTACTGTCACAAATATCACTTTATTTACTCAGTTATTTAAGCATCTGGCTAGAAACGTAAAATGAAATAATATTGCTAATTTTAATGAAGAATCTCGAGAGACACGGAGGCATACGATTATTTTATGAAACCGCCGCTGGTGAATTTTGAGTTGTTTTCATGAGTTTAAGTTCTTAATTAAAAGCAGATTGCGAAAAAAATACACGGACGTCTATGTTTTACGAGTTTCGTTATTTTATCGTGGGAACAGATCACTTTATGTTGGTATAATTGATTAAAATTTAAATCACTTTTAGTAACGTGGGTCTCTAAACATGTATAAAATAAGTATTTATATTTTGCATTTATATTAACATAATATTTAATTTTATAATAAAAGACTGCCTCAGCTTCATGAAAATAGGAATAATTTCGATTCTAAATATGAGTAAGACACGTTCCCTCACATGTAGCTGAATGAAACGTCACAAGGGATTATGTTCCACGGTATGGACTGTATAGAACTGGCACTGGTTAGAACCAGTGGCGTTCATTTTTTAATACTAGGTTAAACCTTGTTCGTAAGTGTTCGGAATTTTCAAATTGGATTTGCAAGTATCAACTGTCAAGAAACATCCCTCCTCTGCTGAATTAGCAATTAGTTAAAAGAAGCGCATTGTAAATAGTTTTATTTTTGTGAATCATTGCGGTCGAGTGTTTAACCCACCTATTATATATTCCGGAGGTTCCCTCAGAACCATTATTCTGACAGAATTTTATCGTAGCTTTCTTCACTCGCTTCGAACACCCGCCGGTATAGGATCTTAAAGTAATCCACGACCGCTTCCTTCCACATCTTCTCCATTTCATTATCTTTTAGGCACTGTTATCATTCTTTGCTCTCAAGTCATATATACTAACAGTGTCATTAATATTCGCCAAACGAATATCGCGTAGGTGTGGCATGTATGCGTTCGAATATGTATTTGGATATAAATTAATTTTAAAATCAATTCCAGAGCCTGATTTTGATTTGTTTGTTGAGCCTTCGGGATCTGTTACCAGTGAATTTGTACATCTCAGTCATATGGTTAAAATTATTTTATTCTAACTCTTAAATTCAACATACCAACTGTATTTAATCGATAAATTTTATCTGTAAGATAAAAACCTGTATTTCCCGTAACATAAGTCAGGCTGTTAAGGATTACTTACGATACGTGTTGTGTATTTCGCGAACCAAAATGTTTTCGGCAAAATCAAAGTATCTCAAACAATAAAATGGGTAGGCTACAGGCTGGGCGACTGAGGTTCAATTCCCAGCTGGGGGAGACATGTTTGTCTTATGTATCGCACCCAGAATGACTCTGAGGTCCACCCAGACTTCTAACCAGTGGGTACTCGGGGTTTTTTTCCCTGAGGAGAAAGTGGACGGAGCGTGAGACTGACCACCCACCTCGATCTAATTCCGCGGTTAAGTAAGAGTGGAGCTGTACCTAACACCCCATATATCCTCATGGAATCGTGGTTAATGCACATCAGGGGAAAGTTTATCTTCCTGTATTCTGTGAGTAAAATGTCGAATCAATTAAAGCTGAAAGTGGTTTATATAATAACCGGTTTAATATAGATGGTAAGTTAAATTATCACACCTTCAGAAAGAGTATAGTTAGAATGACTTTACGCTTTAAACTTGTAAAAACTCGGTCAAGTGGGTGGGGGAGGTTGGTATTAGCCCCGTCATGACGCTGACGCATCATCGTGTAGACGTTAGAGTGCAGTCGATCCTCGCTTTAGGAAAACTAACATTACAAAATTTCGCTCATACGAACTCTTATAACGAAACGTTTACCCTCAGCTTGGAAACTTGGACCCTTCAAATAAAAAATCCCTCCCAAATCCCCAACCAACATAACCCTCCTATCTGATGATTACGCGGAGAATCCTGATGACCCCCCCCCCCCAATCCCAACGTCTCTTCTTCGGTCTCCATAAAATGTGCCTCAATCCACTTCAGAGACCTGAAGTCTCTTAATCCAAAGGAGATAAATTTGAAGCCAAGAAATCTGTTTGCTTTCGCGTTGTTGTTAGAGGACATATTTCTTTTCAAGCATGTGTAATAATTTGTTTCTATTGTCTGCATGTTTCGTTTAAGGAAATATTTTTCTATTTTTTTTATACTTTGTCTGTTTTCAGGAACGTAACCCTCAGTTATAACATTGTGCTTACGGGAAACAGCAACTCGCTTTACGGTACTCTTCCTTAGAGCGTCTACCCTCTTTACAATCTCCATTACTTTTGAGAATTCAGGATACAGTTTTATCCCGGTTAACAAGCATTCAGTTGTTTCTCTTTCTGCAACGTCTAGAGGAAGTTTAAACATTCCAATTTTTCCGTTCTTTACCTTTTGTAAAACTCTGAGTTTTGCTACCGTGTTCACAACATGCTGCGAACAGGCCCTATCCTGAGCTACATTAATCCAGTCCACACCCTAACACCTTATTTCCTAAAGATCCATTTTAATATTATCCTCACACTTACGCCCAGATCGGTCGAGTTGTCCCATTTCTTCGGGCTTAAAACTAGCGTTTTACGCATATTTTACGTTTTCGCAATGCGTGATGCATTAAGCGCCCATCTCGACTTCCCCGGTTGCCTGCTTTAGATGGGAAACTTGTGTAGAAGACGTCCTGAGCCCATTCTCTATATATTTAAATCCTTTAATTTATAACTATGAAACATATTTGGAATGTGGAATTGTTCATTGAACGCATGAAGGTTTTTAAATATCCAATTAAATTGACGTGGCGTAGTGTGAGTTGGTATGTTGTTATCATTACTTTTATTTATTTTGGGTTGGATATTATAATACTTTATTTATAGTTTGTGTTTATTCTTTAAATTACAGATTTTTTATGCCAAGAATAAAAATGTTGCATTTGGAGTCTTATTTTTTATGACATGTACTTTGTTTTATTCCTTTACGATTACTGGTTTAATTTGTTTATTCATTGGAATATTATTACATTAATGCTTGATCAGATATATTTTATTTTCATCTTCAGGCAATGGGACTGGCCCATTACCATTTTAGTCCAATGTGTCCATCGGATTTTAGGTTTTTCCTATTTTACTCCGCCCTTTTGGTTTATATTCTTAAATTTTTTATTGGTAACCCGTTTTCTTGCGTTCACATTACGTGTTATTGACCCCGTTAACTTCACAGACTATTTATATTCTTCTCTTCTGTTCAGTCCCCATTGGCGTAATTTAAATATATTTATAGTACAAATAAAATTGAACTGCCCTCCGTCATGCTAAATCCGTGTGCAGTCTTCAGTGACTTTTGCATTGTAAGTTATGTTCGTTCTGCGGAAATTCTCGGGAAAGCCATAAATATTGTCTCATGGATCTGTGTGAATTCCCTACAGATGAAATTCGAAACGCATTAACATACCTTGACGTTGCTTTATTTTCAGTAGGGTGAGTTTGGAAGTCGTGGAATTTTACGGCCTGGAACCCGGAAAACATTCTTCTGAAACTTGTCGAGATCTGGGGATGTTAGCAAATATGAGATTCTTTTCTTTTTTTACATTTCTTGACTTGAACGTCCTGTACTGAACATCGCTGTCCTGTGTCCTGAACTCATGCTTTGTATCTCGTGTGCCCTACTTTAAAATCGCAGCTCGGATACAGACGATTTCCCCTCTTTTACTCAGTCTCTACAAACAATTTTAATGAGAAGAATTTACCTTATAAACAAGTCACCTCTGCTCTCTTCCAAACTCGTCCTAAATCATTCGTTATCTGTTCCTCAATCTGAGCTATTTAAATAATATTTGATAAAATTTAAAGATGAGAATCTTCTGGTATACTGCGTCGAATAGTCTCGTAGAATTATATTGACATTTTATAGGTGCGTACTGCCTCCTTTATCAGGGCTTCCATGTTCATATTTGCCGCCGTGAGAATCTGAAATCCCAGTAGGAAGAAGAATATTAATTTTGAAACAAAAACTTATAAATATAACCTAGTAACGCTGCATCAACTGCAGGGTTTACTTCTTATAAATGTTTACGGAACAAGTTAATAAATTCGAAAAAAATATTAAGACATTTATAAGTATACATGGAATAATTCGTACGTTTCATATAATGTCTCTAAACAAACTGAAATATTGCACACACTTGTAGTGTTTTTCTTAATTGATTTCGTTTAATTACGCAACATACAAACAGTTGTTTATTGAGTACATTTACGATAAACAGATTAAATTAAGTTAAAATGTATTGTAAGGTAAATTTTACTGATGTAGGTCTTTTATACACAGAATACAGAAACGAAATGACAAAATCCTTTGATACTTACAGAGTAAGTCATTTAATTGCGAGAAATACTTGATCGATCTATCCGACACGCTCTGTAGTGTTATTCATTCCACAAATATAATGTCGCTTGGTAGTGGCTACAACATTTACGCTTCAATTTTTGCTGTAGCGTAATTAATGATCCGGTAAATAGGCGCATTGACCTGATCCCTCAAAAGTGTTGGTTTTATATTTACTGACTCTGGTCACTGTAAAGTTTACACCAGGTGCATGCCTGTCCATTAGTTTTGCGTGATTTGTGCATCACTGACTGTGTTCTGTTCGCCCTGCACTTCAGGCGGTCTGATTGCTGACGAGTGTTCTAATTTAAGTGAAATCCTAAATCTTCGCTGAATGCAAGCCACCTGTTGTTATATTGCAGAGGCAACGTACGGAAGTTGTTTCGCGATGTTCTTCAGACACGGGAAGTCATGTTGCTGCCTTGTGAAGGACCTCCCGCTTGCGGGGTGGGCATGGTGTTACAAATACTCACTTTAAAAATGTAGCTTGTTAGGAATTGTTTGAAAGATCGATTAGCAAGGGTTTGCAAACACTGTGATAAAACTTTGGGGTTTCTTTAAAGCAAGGAATATCTGAACTAATTGAAAAATACCAACGCCTGTAAGAAAATTCTTCTGTCATGTCACCTGTATCAAAAGTCTGTTGAAATTTAACATGCAATGATTTTGTTCATCACCCTCTCTGTTCGTCTTATTTATGTTTTTCCTATCGTACTTTAATCTCTTTGCTTCCTTCCTGTCGTATTCTTTTCTTTTGCATGCTCTTCCTCATTCCTCTCCTTATTTATTCATTTATCTCCTTCGTACTTTTACTCTATTCCTCCTTCATTTCTTTTTATAACTCTTATTTGTTCATCTTATCATTCTCTCCCCAGTTCATTTTCTGTCCCTTTCGTACCTTATCTTCTCTCAAGCCTTGTCTAACACATTTGTATCGAGACACAACAATTCGAAAATTAGTTCGTGCTACGCTTTACGTTATCCCAACGTTCTTCGCTCGGCCCGAATCCATTCAAATCGATCTTAAAAGCATGAAATTACGTTTTATGTAACAGATTTTCGGCTTGTTTTAAAACGCTGAATATCAATTAAAATATACTGACTGGTTAAATATTTGGAACACTGGTTAGTTTTATGAGTATAACATAGTACATGTAATATCCGCTAGAGTTAAGTAAATACCTGTTACGTAGGTGGCCCAGCAGACGTGTTGTGCGCATGCTTAAACCCCCTTCCGTTTCTCAGTTAAGAAAATTGGTCTTTAGTATAGTCGGCGCGGTAGTTTTTGGCCGGTGGAATTTTCAAGGGGAAGGCTAGGAGCTAGTCACTAGTGCGATAGTATAATGCTGACTGCACCGAGGAGCTTATCGGACTGAACGCCCAAACAAAAGAAATACGCTGACCGTGCCACCTCAGGTACACAGACTAGGCCCGCCCGCCAGCTTCTCCACCGGCCAAAAACCACTGCGCCGACTATACAAATATATTTCTCACACGTGTGCGTTCCGCTTCTACACTTTTCGTGGTATTGTTATTCATATACTTGTTCTGTTATTATGTTATAACAGGCTTAGGCCACATCAAGTTTACATTAAAGCATAATGAATACGATGTTTTTCGGTCTGCTGGAATTCCAGCTGATGACCTACTCGGCTGCATACGTCACGGACCGTTCTATCTGGTTCCATAACATGGAACTTCTAGTCAGTAGAGAATACCAATCGTGTTGAAAGAGCTTTTACCGTGGATTTAGATAAGTTCTCTGGCTGATTGATTTGAGGCTATTTCGCTACGCTCTTTTCATTGAATAGTTCAAAAAGTGTGGAGTGAGATGGTGAATATGATAATGGAAACTGAAGGTAAGAATTTGATAGAAATTGATAGTAACATATTTTAAAGTAGACCTACTATATTTGTCGTTGTAACAGATTGTAATTTTGTGAAGTCAGTAGCAGACTTTTACCTGAGTAAGCAGTTTCTTTTAGAGCGAGATGTCATTGGTTACCAACGAGTTAACTGGGACATGGTAGGTCAGAACCTACTTACGATATATTGTGAAAATACATAAAGTAGTTATCTCACGACAAATTCAAGAGGAACACATTCGTCATCTCCTGTGCAAGAAGACAGGCTTTTGCAATATCGTGTATGTATGAGTATCGAGATCTGAAGTCATTATGAAATGTTAAATCAAAATATTGTAGAGACAGGAAAGGATGAACTATAATTACGAAACTATGCATCAAAATACATAGAAAAATACCCAGCAACTGGAAGAGATAAGAATAAATTTTATTTTGTGCTAGAAATTGGAGAGAGAGAAACATTAAATGCTGTATGATATGACTGGCAATAATGTCGATCGTTTGAGAGCTACACGGTATTGGACAAGAAATTGATATAACGTACTGATAGTTTAGAGGCCATATAAAAGTTCGGTTTCTGTCACAATTCTGATACATTCTCCACAAATATTATATAGATTGTAAATAAACGTATGCTAGGAAAATATATGGTTTTAGGATAATATGTAGCCATTAACTCTTTAACGTTCATTGATAAGTTGACCTGCATATACCACCTGCTCTACCATTCAAGAACTTTTCACTTTTCCCATATAATTTATTCCTTATTATATGTTTTATATGATAATCATAATTAACATTTATTATTTTCCTTAGATAACATTAACCAGTTGATCTTTGTGATTGTTAAATCTCATGAAGACTAGCATTTCCTGGTTACTGGAGCAAATGCTAATTTGTTACACTAATTTCACGTTACACTGCATCCTTCTGACGTATCCCACCTGATATTAATATCAAAATAACGCCTTAAAGTAGCTCCCCCCAATCACAATTTTACCAAATGTCGCTCTCCCATTGTTATTGTACAAATTCTAAATTCGAATGGATTTCAGTGACACTGTCCCCAGTTTCTCTCCTCTGAAACCACATATTTTCTTGTATATTTTTGTCTTCGGGCGTTTTACGTTCTTTCCTTCCTGCTTTCACCAGGTAGACGAGCGGTTCCCTCAACCCTTCCTGCCTCTCTCACTCATTCGGCTTTAGAAGGTTAATTCAACTGTCGTCAAAATACAGCAGCCACTGGAGACACAAATGCGGTGGTTACACGACCTTCAAGCAAATCTGCCCATTTCTATCAGTAATCCCCAATTCGTTTATGTTGCTACGAGCTTCAGGGTTCTAAGCCATGTGGTTACGGGGTTTGTGCTTATGGAATTATCCCTACATTCGTCTGAACGTAAGTAAAAGTAAAGCTGCCCTATATAAGCCATGTACTCATTCTTGATCTCTGCACTAGATGGAGGTAAGTGGTGTGCCCCGGGAAAGGACCCCGGTACCCATTGGATAGGAGGATGGGTGGGCCCCAGAAACGGTCTGGACGCAAAGACTAGAGAAAAATTCGACTGCCCCTTTCGGGGTTCTAACCCCGGTCGTCAAAACCGTAGTCAGCCATTATGCTGACTGAGTTATCCTCTGTCTGGAGGTATTGAGGAAAATATTTTCCTTCTTACGTTTTTAGATAAGGTGAGCAAGATATATCTGGGTGAGAACGCAGTTTACTAAGGAACAGACAACAAGAGGGTTAATCAAACACTTTGGCCGTAATTTTATGGTGTATATGTCTAGACTTTCAATATTAACCAAATCGTCTGAGAAGCTGTCTATTAGATACACGAAATTGAGCAAAATATAAACTACACTACAGTTACAATACAACGAACACGAACAGAACGTCTACAATAGATTGACAACATTACAATAAACCATGTGTAAGCCACTAATCTTACCTTTGAATCTCGAACTCAAGTAGGACTAAAAATACTATACCAAATTTTCAATAGAAAAATGCTAATTAGACTAACTACCTTTTTACTTTCCTTGTAATAAACACTACGAAAAATAGCAGTACTGAACACTTCTTTGACACTACATAGCAGAATCACTGAATTAAGAATCTTGCCACCTTAAAGTATAAGACTTTATAAAAAAAACTGGCTACATCACCTGTAAAGAAAAGGACATTTAAGAAAAAAAGGAAGTAGTGTCTTTAGATATTAGGTGTTGTTCATAAAAATGCGTGGAGCTCTACATCCAAGAAACCTATACGCTTTCATGGCTAACTTCTTACCGGGTCAACATCTCACATCCCATTTATCTTAATCCCACATCTACGTCTTGGTCTCCGAGTAGTCTTTTCCCTCGATAATTTCCTACCAAAATTGTATACCACTTCTCTTTTCCTCCACGTAAGAAACACATACCGTAAATTTTATCCCAAAGGAATTAATTACAGTCACGGGTGAAAAATACAAACCATGACACATTACGTCACGTAATTTTATCTGTTCTCGTGTTAATCAATTTTAATACAACTAGCCGCTTGGTCTGAGGCATCATGCTTCGGACCGGCGATAAGAAATGCGCGTTGGTTCGAGTCTCGAGGGAGAAGAAATTTTCTCATGAGCTTTCGACCAGTGTATGGGACCGGTGCCAACCCAGAATCGTGAGGAAATTGGGGAGCTATAATGAGTAGCGTAATCCGGTCAGCAGAGCTAGCAGTGGCTGGGGGTTCGTCGTGCTGACCACACGTCACCCTATATCTGGTTGGATGATCGTTCACCTCTACTTAGGCATGTGAACGTGAGACCAGCAGTCAAGCTAGTCGGCTTTGGCTCTCTGGAGCTGTTATGCCATGGATTTTGTTTTATTTTTAATTATGAATCTCGATAATTTGTTCTCATACACCCTCAACGTACCTAGCTGCATCATAGTCTAATATCGTTTATATAAATGCAAAATAAGAGAAAAAGCATACATGCAGCTAGACGTTAGTGACACCGATTGCATAACAACACACACGACAGTACTTATAGATACAATTACCCCGCAATTCTTATTGTATAATATTAATATTAATAATAATAATAGGTAATGGAAGAATACTATACACAACGGAAGAGATGCCAACTCACACGTTGAAGCGTCGACCAGCATCTTTCAAGCGTTCTGTCGCTTATTGTGGAATTTGAATGCAACTGGTCCAGTCCAAAGCACAGAGCAGCAGAAGGGAACAAGAGGCAGAATAAAAGGTAGTTTACACCAGAGAAAGTACAGTAACAGCAAATCGAAAACCCAGATTTAAGTACTTTCGATTACAAATTACTTAAAAAGAAACATTTTAATAAGAAATAACATGATACTATAAAAGTCTCAAAAAGATGTATACACAATTTCAATGACAATAATAAATACATTTCAGCAAGATAAATAATTACATAAGTCAACATTGGGACATAGCGAATTGGTTAATACGAGGTGCAATCGAAAGGTTTCCAGACTGCGCGTATAAAAACCCGTACACTTATCTCAGGTATTAAATTCATCCATCACCCTCGAAGTAGTTCCCCTGGGAGTGAACACAACGATCCCAGCGCCGCTGCCAAGCCTGGAAGCATCCCTGGAAATCTTTCTTTGTCAGCCTGTCAAGCACCATCTGCGATTCTGCCTGAATCTCTTCTATCGTCTCAAATCTCCTTTCCTTTAGCTGAATTTTCATCTTTGGGAAGAGGAAGAAGTCACACGGAGCTTAGAAAGAAAGTTGGGGTCGGTTCTTGCAAGATCTTTGAGCTCCTGACAAACGAGAAGTCGATTCTGCTTCTGGTCCTCAGACAGGATGCGTCGCATGTGGAGTTCTTCCTTTAGAATCAGCTGACAGGTCCCATAGCCTATCCCAACAATGTCGCACAAGTCGTTGATGGTACCACGTCGATCTTCGTAACATTTTCGGGCGTTGTGCTCGAAGATGGTCGTCCAGAACGCTCGTCATCATCGACAGAGGTTCGGCCATTTTTAAAACGTGAATGCCACACAAAAGTTTGTGCACGACCCATTGCGGACTCCCCAAATGCTTGCTTTAGCATTTCATAGGTTTCCGTAGCCGTTTTGGCGAGTCTTTGGCAAAATTTGATGCACACGCCATTCCGAAATCGCAGGAGGGTCGGTGTAATGCACTACCAAAACGCCCGTAACTAAGAAACAAATGCTAATTCGATGATGCCGGCTGGCACACTGATTCACTATGAATGTAGGCCCAACCCCTTAGCGGCAGAAGCTCGTACTACATCCGGTTCGCCCTCTATTGACACAGTCTGGAAACGTTCTGATCGCACCTCGTATATGTGATCTGACAGTGAAAATTTAAAGCGTGCATTGTAGTTTTTATTTATATAGTTGTCGTCATACGTGACCAATCAATTAGGTTGGTTATCTGGATAGAGAATTTACGTGGTTCGAATATTCATCGTGTTACAGTCTGTCCGGATGTTTGTCGTTCTTTCACATCCCCCTTCCCAAAGTGGCTACCGAGATTATACTCTCAGATAATACACTATGGCCGCTAGGTCAGAATTGTTTAAGTAACCCAGTATAATCAAAAATAGCAAAGGGGGTTAATTTTTTAGACAATCTTGATAGGTTGACTTTTGTTTTTTGGTTGTAAACCAAGATATACTCCTTGTGAACACTCTCAGTTTATGTATAGTGAATGTAACACTATATATATGTATATATAATTAATTGATAATCAAGTGAGATTATTAATGAATTATTGCCACTTGAAAGGCCTATAGCTGACATGATTGATTTGGTATTGTGGCAATGTTCAGCTGCATAATTAGTGGGCCTAATTGATTAATGATGAGCTGATGTTAGTCTGGGCACATGGTACAATGTAATACTTCTATCAGGCTAGTACGTGTTGTATTGTCCTTGGGGTGATTGCGTTATCTCCACGAGAAGTGAAGACACATCGTTTAGATGACGTCACGCCAGTGCGCGGTAATCGTTACTACGCTTGCGCGGCCCATGCAGCGTTGCCTTTTGTCTGTCAAATCATTTCAGTGCACTGGGAAAGGAAGAATTTTAAAATTGAATGTGACTGTCTTCTGGGTTGATGCGACACGATGCAACGACAGAATAATGTGGCCGCTTGCTTAAGAGTGGAGGCAGTTTGGAGCTCGCAACATTGCAAATCTGGCAACGCTGTGCTGTTTACCTAGAGCCACGCGGTAAGGGGACGAGTCCTTCCATGGCCTTGAAACATGCAGTTTAGTGACAGCTTCTGTAGACTAAACAGTTGCATTTATTCGCACTTAGTAACACAAAATAAATGAAACCTAAACTTAATCTCACCCAACGTAAATATTGACAGTGGCATTACCTGCACACCGAATTCAGGGCTTCTCTGAAGATAATGGAGTGGGCGTCGTGGAGGTTGGATTTGAATTTGGGTAGTAGCCGGTTTCCATAGCTCATTGAGCTCCTTATAACACAACAAAACATTAAGTCCCAGAGTCTGTCAACGTATTCATTATTATTCCAGTGTTTGTGATACCACCAAAGGTGTTTTAGAGTTGTGGCTGCTAATGACACATTGTGTGTAATTGACGGTCTGATTTAATTGGTTCTTCTGTGCAAATGTGCTGTCCCGTTAAAATAGTTTCTAGTTACTAGGTGTAATAAATACATGACTGGAGTTACCTTCATATTCTTTTGTATTATATATTAATATTATTTTAGAGATGGCTGTCGTCTTGGTTGTAGAGCGCTGTGAAGTCTGGTAGAATTTTACAAACGTCAATGGTGTTTACTAATCGCCCTGATGATGGTGGCAGCAAGGACCTCTGAAACGTTGGTAAACTTATACTTCTACCATACTACACGGCGCCACAAACCAGAAGACATACATCTTTGGACTCATCACCGTGAAAACCTCAAATCCTACAATATTATTTTATGTTGTTACACATTCTCTGACGTTTGTCATTAACTTTAAATAGATAATTCCCTAGTTCTCTGAGAAACATTTTTCTATAAAAAAAATAATTTACTCTAATGAGTAATGCGTGATAATTTAACAATTTCTGCGACTTTGGATTATTCCTTCAATATGTAGTTTGTCTGACGGTTGAAATAACGTTATCTGTTAATGTTTTACCCAAGGGGCACACACATTTTATAGACCTCACCGTACGTTTTTTTTTAATTTTCAGAGTCAACCCCTCTTCCTTCGTTCTTATTACACTTTTATATTCCTATTTTCCAGTTTTATATTTTATCATACCTGTCTTTATATTGGCTCTGAAATACCGACGTAGAAAAAGGTAGTATGTACTCAGTTTGTGAGTAAAGTGACATAAGCACACAGTCTGTGTGCATTCTAGTCCCTTTCAGCGAACACAAACAGTACCCTGTACTCCCACGTTGAATTTGGAAAAACATACGAAGATCGAATACCTATTTCACGAGGATTATAAATGTTTTGTGTTCTCTTTGTCTCGGTGACTGTCCTGGACGTGCAGGAAGCAGATCATGGAGAGGAAAAAAAGTAGCACGCTCTGTGACGTCTGACGAAGTGCTGGTCGGAGTAAAAAAAGTTCAATGTGCAGCGATCGTGTAACGATTTCCCCTAGGTCATGTGATTGAGATACGTGTAGGTGTACAAAGTCACGACTAGCAGCGGTTAGCGCTCCTGGGAAAGGCAGCGCAGTACTTAACATCTGTATTTTAATTTTATGTCACTTTTTTAATGAAGTTAAAACTGAAAATGGTAAAGAGACTAACGAAACATAAGACTTTCTTAATTTTTTAGTATAAAGCTTGTTTTATTTTTCTATTCATCTTTGTTTAACGTTTTAATCCTGCGATGAATATCTAGAGAGTTACTCTTAAGATGAATCTAGAAGCCCTCGTATTCATTTAAAATGTTCATTGTTGTTAGATTTTAGCCAACAGTGTAATCTTTAGACAATTTTAGGAACGCATCTTACTATGAAATTTAATTAAAATTTGTCAGCGGCTCTCGAGTAAATTCTAGATACTGACAGGTAGATTTAACGAAGCTAACAGGGCAGCATTTTTTTTTTAATTTCGTTGTGAATGCATCTAAAATCACTGCTCTGTCATTGGTGAAACTGTCACGTCCTTTTATCCATATAGCCATAGAATAATGATCATATTCATTTCGAAATTGTTATGTGGAACGTAATTATTAAACAAGTTAACTGTTTTAAAAATATTTTGTTATATCGTGTTTGAACAAGAAAGATACATGACCGAAGATAATTCTAGATGATGCTTGGGGAATGGGAGTAACAAACAAACGGTCAGACCGAATAATTTGGTTCAGAAAAATATTGGAATTAATGATTACAAAACTCCCGATTCTCCATTGTCAGCAAAATGGACGAAGATCTTCGGGTAAAGCCTGTAAACTTTGGCATAAGACCTTAACTGGGTATAATATGTAGAGGGCTGATGGTGGTGATTATGATGATAACGACGACTTCACGATCATTTTAATATTATTTTTCAGATCTCTATGTAGAAATGGAAGCATCGCATTTCCTTCCCAAAACTTTTTCGCACGCAGGTTTAATTTTCATAATCTGTGTCTATTTAATCTCTCTTAATATTAAGCAAACTGTTTTCTGGCCATTATCCATCGTCCAATATTAAGTAAAATCAAAAACCACGACGTTTCGGAGATGGGACTCTATCTCCGTCTTCAGGTAAAACCTACTCTGTTGGGCCCAATCGATACAGCTAATCCCTATCTCCGGAGATAGAGTCCCGTCTCCGAAACGTCGTGGTTTTTTTATTGATTTTACTTAATATTGTACGATGAATAATTTCTAGAAAACAGTTTGCTTCAACAACGCACCATCGTCACAAACTTTCATAATTGAGCTGTCTTAATATTACTTTAATTAACGTCAGTAACAACCACAGATGGCCTTAGCTGACCTGTTGTTGGCTTGAAGCGCTTGGCGCCATGTTATATCCATGTTATAAACGGCGCGCTACGTAGATGTTAGTGCAGAATTTACTGCATCAGCTCATCATCTTCTTCCTGCATAGCTGCCTGCTTTTAACATTTATTTACTAAGATTTCTTCCCTAGTCGCGTGGAAGTATTATACGTAATTATACAAGTTGAAGCAGCTTTTCCTATAACAACATTTGCTGACGTCAAGTTTTCGTATAGTGTAGACTATCTCTTTGATCACGTGTCATCTTTCATCAGCCTCTACTATGTATTATTCCTATAACCCGCACCTCTTACTCCTGTCTTATCTCTTTTTAGTACCTTTAACAAGATAACCTGTAGATTTAACTTCTTAATATATCTAATGTTAGCTGTGCTGCTTACAGTGGGCGTCTGTCCAGTGACTCAGTACTTTCACAGTTTTTAAAGTAGTTTCCATACGGTTTAAAGGTTTTTAAGTGGTTGGAATTGAAACTAGTTTTGAAATAATAAAATAATAAATAAATGATATTTATCAAAACAGAATTAATGTTACACAAAACAATAGTGTCCATAACTTTAAAATACGTCGTTGCACCAACTCTTGTTTAACATTTATCGAGATTTATTAATAAAGTAAGTCTACGTTTGCTTGAAAACAGGAAGAGTTGAAGTTGAAAGGAATATATATCAAGTTTAAGTTCGGGTTAGCGATCGATCATACGCACTGGGTCTGGAAAGCGTTAACTTCATTTAACTTTCCTGTGACAAGTCACCTCTTGAATTCTTTCACTGTTACTATGCGCATGTGTTGTGTAGTTTTCCATCTTGAAGGCGGGTTCATGATTTACGTGGATTATGTGTCAAAAACGTATTCACACTGGACCACAGCGTAGGTTGTATGGAGTAGGCAGTGAGTTGGGTAACACGACGTTATGTACAGTGGAGAAAACACTGTTACATAAACTAAGAAACAAGGTATCTTGTATTTCAGTATTTCCACACAAATTTTAACTCCACTTACACCACGCTGTGTCATGTGCCTTCCTGTATACTGCTGTATATATTAATCCTACGATATCGGCTTATCTAATTCTGCGACGCAGAGTCCTTTCAGAAACAAGCTGTCGATGAGAGGAAAAGAAAGTTGTCTTTAAACAAACCCTAAAATGAAATAAATAAAAGAGGAAGCAGGCTTCACAAAAGCCTGCCAATTCCGTTGCCCTGTGTAACACTTCGTATCATAGATATGAAAAGATTGTGATTTTTTGAGATGGGCGATTGGGTAGCAAGTGAGGTCGGTCTATTTTAAGTAATTTAAAAAAATTGTTTGTCGGGTTTTAATATGAACTTGGATGCCGAGTGATGTGACAGAGCGTTTTCGTGGTTCTAATGATTCTCTGGGTGAGTATAAAATTACAGTACATTAAGTAGGACACATCTGCTACCTTTCGTACCATTTTATCATTATCGTGTTCCTATTTGACTATTTGCCTGAATGACTTAGACAGTTGAATGATGGTTGGTAAACAGACAAAGAAGCCACGCCATCCTTTTATTTGGGGCGTCTAAGTTAGACATTATAGATGTAAGTAAGGAACTGAAAGTATTAAGAGAGTTTAGAATAAGTTGATTAGAACACTGATGAAGGATGACAGAATTTTTCTACTACAAGAAGTCTTTATGAATGCCAACTTAAAGGGAACAGATGCCTGGGTCTTTCATAGGTTTTTAGGTTTTAAAGACAGATTTTAACAGTTTGTAGCTACATTTTACGTATTTAAAAATGAGGCAAGTTTTTTACAGTATAAAATTCTAAATATGAAATCTTTAGAATTACATTTGAAGCCAGAGGAGGCCAAACAGTCGAAATCTTGTTGAAATGGCGATGAAACTCAGCCAGTATTTCAACAGGAGGAACGGCTGTGTTTTCTTTCTTGGGTTGCGCATAAAAATCCTTTCAATACCCAGGAATAAAGCAAACTCATACCTCGGACTTTGTAAGTTTGAATGCAAGTAATCTTGGATAACCTCATTTGAACATGACTCTGTAAGAATTATAAATACCAAATAAGTCTGAAGAAATATATTCACGGTGTCTTCTGAGATGAAATAAAATACGACTGTGTTGCGAAATATGAAATTCTGTGTTTATATCTGAAAAAATTACTGACTGGATTCAGATAGCACGTTTGTTCCCACAGGAACAAAGTTGGTAACTCATGCGTTTTATTGGTGATATGTGAGCCCGTTCCATGTTATATCCGAAGTTGTTCAAATGGCGGCCATAAATATATTACCTCCTTAAGTTTTTAGAGGAGGGAAGAAAGTTTTAACTGAAGCGAGAGAAATATAATTTAGCTGTTGACCAAGTTGCTACGATTATATGCGTGCGAGCCTGTTTGTTGTATGTGGCAAGGTTAAACCAATATTTCATGCAAAGTAAAGACGCTCAGCCGAGATAGCAGATCTTCCTAAGTTATCTTTTGAAGAAAAAAAGTATTTTCTGAATTATAGATATTTTTGATCCTTTAGTTACAATTCCTGTGGCTCCAATGATTACCGGCATGACGAATCATTTCAATTTCCACATTTGCTGAATTTCTGTACTTAAAATTTTGTATTTTAATTTATTTTCGAACGTTTTGCTTATTACATTCCTATCCGATGGTACTGATACATTTATCAGTATTGTAATTATTGATATTGTTATTATTGTAGCTGTTGAGTCAGCACGTTAAAATTATGTAATTGAACTTAATTAAATTAACTCTGAATTAACTATAGGTCTAAATGTAAGACTGAGCATCGATTAAAAATGGATGTTCATGACTGGTGAATTTCAGGGAAGGAAGCGTTTATGTCTTATTTTAAAGGCTTCCCGATAGACCTTCCCATAATTTGAATGCGGAGGGGGGGGGGGCTAGGCAAATCTCAGAACCCTGACCGTGACCGGGATTCGTCTCCTGCATAACACATCAATTGTAAGATTTAATTACCATACATTTCAAAATATAACATTATAAATATACGTATTTCTCCTTACGAGAAAGTAGTATTTGCAGACCGCGTAATCGTTATAAAGAAAATAGAATTCATTGTTATTGACTTATCTGGTGATACGTTTTTTTGTCTGGCGTCTAGTGATAGCATTAATGAATTGAGAAGAAAGCTCTCTCGGCTTAAATTAAGGTAATATCTCAGAAACTTGTTCAAAGAACTGAGAAAAAACATGAAAACTTAAAGTCAGTGCAGTCGGAATATAGTCCGAGACATGAACAGCTAAGTTCCCAAATAAGAAACAGGAATGCTAAATACTGGACGTTAAGTGAGGTACGAAAGGATAACAGTTGCTTAAATATCGTTAAATAATGCATCGGTCAGTGATAACCAAGGCATGATGGAGGCTCCTCATAATCGATGACCAGTGTAATAGAAGCTGAAGATAGACGGAGATTTGAGCCCCAAGAATAGATATGACTTCGAGCAGTAATATCTGGCAGGACGCTATTTGGCATAGATTCATTACTATAAGTAGTGTAACTCAACTTACCACACTCTCACTGTTGTCTGCGTGCCCCTACGTATCAAACTTACCCGCAAAGACTCTCCTGCCTCTAATGCATCTTCCACATCTCGCTGTATCTATCATCCTGTTCAAGAAAATACACAAGCACATGCGGACAACTCGCAGCTTCTCCGTACTATTTCGAAACCTATCAACATTACCGGTGCATTTACACTTGAAACAATTCCTGTTTTATGACATCTTAAAGGTCGTAACTGTTATAAATTTGTCTGCAACATTATTTTATAGCTCGCCCTTCTGGGGGGGGGGGGGACACAGCCCTAAAAATAATCCTTGCTGTTGCGTCGTGTATCTTAATGCAAAAGTGGATTATGATTTTGAAAAGGGGAAAATCCTCTGTCCCCATCGGGGATCTAACACCGGTCGTCCAATCCGTAGCCAGTCACAAAACTGACTGTAAACTTATCATTATTTATCTTATTCACCTGCATATGCCTAGGCGTTTCTTGGCGTCTTTCTACTTTATATTTTCCGTCTAAAGTGTTGAAAATCGTACCAGTTTCTGCACTGATATTTTGTAATTAGTTTGTAGTAGGAATTTAACAGCATTACATAAGTGTTAAATTATTAAGCTCTGTACTTTTTGGATCGGTAATTTAGTATACAGTTTCTGAACTTTATGGGGCAATCCATTATTGAACTAGTATTTGTCTTCGCTCGATCCTGCTGCAGTGGAGTGAATGGCTTCTTCGTTTCTGCATTTCCTGCGTAACAGCTTCATTTCTGATGGACCTGCTTCACGACGTTTTTCGTCTTTGCGAGCTCTGGTCCGTAAGTCACTTGATAACACGGTTTTCGATTAATCGGTGAGAAAACTAGGCAAGAGTATCACAGATTCATATAATTAATAAATTACAAATTAATTTACCTTTATATATTGTTTCCGGTATGCTGATATATAATTTGTTAGATTACGTGATAAAATTAGAACCTTTTTGCTTCGACTTTTATGTAAATACCAATAAACTGTTTTCTTTCATATTTTCTGCAGACAAAATCACATCCTATGTTACACAGACCTGTCATTGTCTATGATTTTTAGTTTTAATCTACTTGATCTCAGGAACCACAGATAACATGGAGTCAGCAAATTACAGTTTCTGTAGAAGCTTTTTCCCTCAGGTAACTCCAGTATTACTGTGGACATTTTCCAAGATACGTAGGCGTATGTAGCCACTGAGTCATATAAACAAGCTTCTGTCTCAGTGTTTGTTGTGTTAGATCATTTAGCATCCTGAAGAGTCATCATTCTCCAACTTTCACACGTCAAATAGCCTCTTCGAACGGTTAAAAAAATATAAGATTTGGGAACCCTTCCAGATTCCATTTTAAGTAGCTATGTCAAACAATTGTAAATAGTGATATTGCTAACATTAGACTTAGTGATTAGCAGATCTCGGTAGTGGTAAAGCTCTAAATCTGTGATTTTCAACCGTTGGTTCGCAAAAATATTTTAAACTCGAAAAATATTCTTCTTGTCGTTAGCGTTTTCAGTTCTCTATCTGTTAACGTCAAATATTAATCACACTCCTTCTTTAGGCTACTGACAGTGTAGTTAAATAAACCGCAAATAAATAATAGTTACAGACTAATTTCGACCACCGTATGAACAGACCTACAGGACAACATCGCCCAATAGAACCGGACATAACTCATGCCCTGACCGGTCGTAAACAACGCATTTTAGACCACATCGGAAAACTGTTTTTTAGCCTCCAATTTAACAGCGCTAACGTTAGAGACTTTTGTGAAATACGAAATCGTGAACGAGTAAAATATGGCTTTATTTCTAATTTTAATAGGCCTATTTTGCAGTGAATGCTCATAATGCCCGGTAATCACTTCTTAACCAAAACTGCTTAGTAGTTGGTTACAAATAATGCCTTTTTCGTGTCATTACAAGGAAATTGGTACAGAATGTCGGCAAAGTCTAATACACACTATTGCTTTTGTTTCGTAACATACCATTAAAATTTCTGTACGATTAGACTATCGTGTTCTGACTGTTCTCTTATGTGTCCATGATGAGTGGACACTTATTCTATTCGTTAGTCTTTTAGGAATAAATACTGTTACCCATAGCGCCGATAGGAATTTGTCGTATAAAATTTAAATTGTAGCAGCGCAAAGCGTAATGCAGCGCTGATAATTTTGGAAATAATCTCTCTGTGTAATGTGCGCCACCGGTAATTGTGACTTTGATGGATTCTCGGACTGCAATCTGAGAATGTGACATATCACACTGGAAATTTCTAGTCGTAATGTGGATATATTGCTGCTATTACGATTGTAACCAGTTATGAAGACGGATGTTTCATATAAGAAACCTGACTTACACGAAACACGTTCGAGACAATGTTGTCCCTTGCAGGATTACGTCAAACAAATTACTCTGAGTTAGACTTTAGTAAAGCCCCTCTGTCTTTACGGCTACTTCTCCAATCCTTTATCTGTGCTAAGTTTGTTAGTTATTTCTTTACTTAACTACACTTTTTCAACAATATTTATTTGTCGCATGAGAAATAATGTGATCATTTTTCTTTAAAATTGGCTAGGATGTAGGATGCTCTCATTGACTGTATTTAAGATACTTTTTTAATATTTTGCTGGAGCGGATTGATCGAGTATAGTAATATTTATTTATTTCACAGTGCGAAATTTGACAGTAAAAGACCAAATTTTGATATATGTATTTGCAAGACAGGTAAAGACTGCGCTTAAACGTTTATTTTAATAAAGAAAATTAATTTAAATTCTTATTATAAACGCAATGAAATCCTTATAGGCTAAGTACCGCAGAAAAAATTGTAAATCGGGATTAACTTGTGAAATGTTTTAAGCTCATGGGGAAATGATTTAATTTTTTCTAATGTCTGTTTATCTCTAGAACCATTGAACGGATTTTAATGACATGTGATCCTGGGGAGTTTGATTATACTCATGTATCACCAACCAGAACTTTTTAGGTTCTCAGTTGTAACTTCACTTCTGATATTGTACTTTCCTGAAATCGAAGTAAAGATGTTAACTTCACCGCCTTTGTGGCACTGATTACCAAACACAAGATTGTAATATCTGACAGAAATATCTAAAAGTGTATACTATATTGAAGTTTCTAACATTCCATCTCAAAAGTTGGAAGTATTTTTAGTTTAGTTGCTGTGAAGTTTGGCTATTCCGAGACGGAAGACGTGTGGCCATTACTCGTGCAACCACCAAAGTAATTACGGTCCAGAACTCTGTGTCATTCCAAACTGTGAAATGCTAATGGACGAGTATTACTGCCACAGCAAAGAAATAGTACGGGTCCAGGAGGCCAAGCCGTCAGCATGTTACATCAAATTCCGATTTCTGCAATGGGCTCATCATCCTTAGTACGAAGGCATGGAACGGGTAACTCGCAGACGATTAGCACACATTAATCTCAACCAACTACCAAAACTAATTTCAGATCGGAATGGTGTGAGATTGGATGTAGAAAAACTCTTCAAATGTCGCGCACTATCGTTTGTTTTTAAAAGTTTCTCTTCTGTTAAATACTAAGTTTAAAATTGTTGTCCTATAGTATTTAGTACCTGTGTAGGATTTGAGGTTTTCACGGCCGTGAGTTTAAAGATGGCCGTCTTCTGGGTAGTTGCACCGTGTAGTCTGGTAGAAGTTTGCCGACGTTTCAGAAGTTGTTGCTGCCTCCATCAAGATGATCGCCCTGATGATGGAGGCAGCATCGACCTCCATTTACCTGCAGAAACTGAGGAAACCTCGCTTAGGATAGTCGGTGTCCGAACAGTGTTGGAATTAGGGGTGTTGGTTTTCCCCGGGTTTCTGTAATCACGAACACGTGGATCATGTCAGCGTGAATAATAAGGCACTTCAGATCCATGCTAACGTTTACTTCTGTACTTATAACCCTGTTGAACGATTTCCTATCACAGAGGTATACGGTTAGTTCGGATAATTGAAAATTTACACCGGTCTCTGTGCTTTGCGATGGTGTAGGCATTTTATAAATCTTTTGAAAAGCTACAGATTAAATCGAAACGCTTTAGAGTGAAGGGAGAGAAATTCCGAACCCCTGCCAAAAGGTCGTGTGGACTCCGAAAGGAAGTATAATTTTTGTTTGTGATTTTATCGTTTCGTAATGGTAACTTAGTGCATTGTGTTGGTGCAGCGGCCTCATATGTCTTATTTTTCGTTTCACGGGAACGTATGTGTTTTTCAAACATATTACTGACGTACGACTAAGGCGTGAAGCATATAGGTTACCATAATTACGTCCCTTTTAAAAAGAAACAAGTATTCGAACGTGTATCCAGATACGCGTACTGTTGAAACACGTTATGTAAATATGAGTTTGGAACACTTTCCCGTTAATAACGTATAAACGTGTAAGATTTGAGGTTTTCACAGCGGTGAGTATGAACATTTCTGTCTTCTGGGTTGTTGCGCTGTGTAGTCTGGTCGATGTTTACCAACGTTTCAGAGGTCATGCCGCCTCCGTCATCAGGGCGATGAATATGCCAATAGGGTGTGTGGGGCTAGGTTTATAGGAGCGTTGTTAAACATCGACCAGACTACACAGCGCAACAACCCAGAAGGCAGAAATCTTCATACTCTGATGACGGAGGCAGTATGACCTCTGAAACGTTGATGGACATCTACCAGACTACACAGCGCAACAACAAAGAAGACAGAAATCTTCATACTCACCGCTGTGAAAACCTCAAATATCGCCCTGATGACGGAGGCAGTATGACCTCTGAAACGTTGGTAAACATCGACCAGACTACACAGCGCAACAACCCAGAAGACAGAAATCTTCATACTCATCGCCCTGATGACGGAGGCAGTATGACCTCTGAAACGTTGGTTAACATCGACCAGACTACACAGCGCAACAACCCAGAAGACAGAAATCTTCATACTTATTGCCCTGATGATGGAGGCAGTATGACCTCTGAAACGTTGGTTAACATCGACCAGACTACACAGCACAACAACCCAGAAGACAGAAATCTTCATACTTATTGCCCTGATGATGGAGGCAGTTTGACCTCTGAAACGTTGGTTAACATCGACCAGACTACACAGCGCAACAACCCAGAAGACAGAAATCTTCATACTTATTGCCCTGATGATGGAGGCAGTATGACCTCTGAAACGTTGGTTAACATCGACCAGACTACACAGCGCAACAACCCAGAAGACAGAAATCTTCATACTTATTGCCCTGATGATGGAGGCAGTATGACCTCTGAAACGTTGGTTAACATCGACCAGACTACACAGCGCAACAACCCAGAAGACAGAAATCTTCATACTTATTGCCCTGATGATGGAGGCAGTATGACCTCTGAAACGTTGGTTAACATCGACCAGACTACACAGCGCAACAACCCAGAAGACGGAAATCTTCATACTCATCGCCCTGATGACGGAGGCAGTATGACCTCTGAAACGTTGGTTAACATCGACCAGACTACACAGCCCAACAACCCAGAAGACGGAAATCTTCATACTCATCGCCCTGATGATGGAGGCAGTATGACCTCTGAAACGTTGTTAAACATCGACCAGACTACACAGCGCAACAACCCAGAAGACAGAAATCTTCATACTCAACGCCCTGAAGGTGGAGGCAGTGTGACCTCCGAAACGTCGGTAAACATCGACCAGACTACACAGCGCAACAACCCAGAAGACAGAAATCTTCATACTCAACGCCCTGAAGGTGGAGGCAGTGTGACCTCCGAAACGTCGGTAAACATCGACCAGACTACACAGCGCAACAACCCAGAAGACAGAAATCTTCATACTTATTGCCCTGATGATGGAGGCAGTATGACCTCTGAAACGTTGGTTAACATCGACCAGACTGCACAGCGCAACAACCCAGAAGACAGAAATCTTCATACTTATTGCCCTGATGATGGAGGCAGTATGACCTCTGAAACGTTGGTTAACATCGACCAGACTACACAGCGCAACAACCCAGAAGACAGAAATCTTCATACTTATTGCCCTGATGATGGAGGCAGTATGACCTCTGAAACGTTGGTTAACATCGACCAGACTACACAGCGCAACAACCCAGAAGACGGAAATCTTCATACTCATCGCCCTGATGACGGAGGCAGTATGACCTCTGAAACGTTGGTTAACATCGACCAGACTACACAGCCCAACAACCCAGAAGACGGAAATCTTCATACTCATCGCCCTGATGATGGAGGCAGTATGACCTCTGAAACGTTGTTAAACATCGACCAGACTACACAGCGCAACAACCCAGAAGACAGAAATCTTCATACTCAACGCCCTGAAGGTGGAGGCAGTGTGACCTCCGAAACGTCGGTAAACATCGACCAGACTACACAGCGCAACAACCCAGAAGACAGAAATCTTCTAACTTATTCTTCTTCCCTGGTTATTCCATTGATATCAGGAACTTGTTTATTACGTTAATAATTTCGAATGTTTGCTTTTCGAAGGGTTTAAACGTATCTGGATTTCAACAGATGAACTCCAGAACTTCATACTTTGGCTGCTGAAATTTATTAGGAGACGTGTTTATTTCTCTTATGTTTTCATTTGTTAATGTGTGTTATAATTTTTTCCAAGTAAAAGTAAAAAGTAAAGTTTGTCCCACTATACGCCATGTAGGCGTTTGGGGTGAGAGGAGGTATAGCTCCTCCCTTCCTTGACCTCGGCACTAGATGGGGGTGAGTGGTCAGCATCACGCCCCGGCCGGCTTTACCCCCGGGAAAGGACCCCGGTACCCATTGTAGAGGAGGCTGGGTGGGCCCCAGAGCCGGTCTGGACGCAGAGGCTAGAGGAAAAATCCTCTGCCCCCGTCGGGGATCGAACCCCGGCCGTCCAGCCCGTAGCTAGTCACTATACTGACTGAGCTATCCCGGCTCATATTTTTTCCAAGTGGTGTAATAAATTTGATGCTAGTCCTATTTTCTTCCTGTGGTATTGTAAAAATAAACGTTTCTCTACAAAACAACAGATGTGAAAAGTATTTAGGTCACTTTGCACAAGGTTGGCAATTTGGTATGTGAGGTCACAAGCCAACATTTCATCCGTAGCTGTCCAATTATAAAAGCCATCGCTATGCCGCCTTTACATCATCAACCTGTGCTATATGCATTAGCTTGTGTAATTAATGAGCCGTCTATATATATATATATATATATATATATATATACACACACACATTCGGCTTAAACGTAGTTTCATATTACACATGGAAAGTGAAGCCATGTTCATGGTGTATTTTTTTAAAAAACCTGCGTCTGAACGATATGTTTTGAAGGTATGCAGAGGTAATTGTGGTAGAGCTCCATACCGTCTTGAATTTTTCAGCAGATGGAAGAGAGCTCTAAATTTTTCCCTCCCCGGCGACAGAGCCCCGAATACTAAAAGGGTGCCAGATGACGTAGCTTAAATTACTGCCCGTCTTGGAATCGAACATAATTCGTCCGACCCATACTCCTTCACTTGATGCCTGAAATTTCTTCGCTCGCTCTTCAACCTACTAGTATTATCTTTATGGTATCTTATCTCTACCACCCATAGCATACGTACTAAGCATCAGTTGACCGAACCTAGAGCCAGATAAATCTAGTACACACCGTTCAACTATATTTCTTTAATATCCATCTTAATGTTATCCTCCATTCTACGCCTAAATCTTATACATGACCTCTTCCCTCCAGTCTTTCCAATAAAACGTTTGTGCAGATGTACTGTTTCCAGATGCGTGCTACATGCCTCCCAAATCTCATTCAGCTTGACTTGATCATCCTAATAAGATTTGAGATTTGAGCTTCTCCCTACGCAGTTTTATCCAGCCTCCTGTCACTTCCGCCCTAAATTGAATTATTCTCCCCAGTACCGTATTCGCAAATCCGCTCAGTGTTTATTCTTTAATGTGTGATATTAATTTTCCACCCATACAAAGCAGCGGGTAAAATTACAGTTTTGTGTATTTTAATCTTTAGGTTTTTAGGCAGTAGCCAACGCGGAAAGACAAAATATTTTTATATTCAAGGTAGCAAACGTTTCCCGAATTTAATATGCCCTTAATTTGATCCAGAACGATGTTTTGGTTTGTTGTGGTTTCCTGAATGTCTGAACTTCGTACCTTCTGAAAGCGAAATCCAGGTCTGTAACTAAATATCTCCAAGATAATAAGATTTTAAAGAGTAAAGAGTTTAAGGGTGATTGGCTCTTAATTTGACGACACTATTCTGGTTGAGGATTTTATTCACTGTCAAATGTAAATTAAAAAGAATATTTAACGTTTAATACATAAAAATTCGGAAGGAGGTAGTCGTACCCGATTTGAAATTACTATAACAGCATCTTTTAACACTAATGAAACTCACAAAATATCTGGGACACATTTAATCATAATTGGGCCAAGATTTTTCCGAATTCAAGAGTACAGCATTATGCTACAGAAACATACTCTGTGTCGCTATTTGTTTTCTCAGTGTGCTAACGTTGTTTATGTACCATAATCAGCTTAAATAATCCCATTGAGGTGTGTAATACACTTCCATGAAGACCAGTCACGAAATTGCAGGCGTTGTGGTCTGACGTAGAGAGTTATAAAAACCTGCATTATGGCTTTATGTTGCTTCGTATGAAGTTTGTTACTGGATCGAATTATCAGGTTTGTTCCATTCGTTCTGTTTCGTCTTGATTCTTTTCTGACCAATTTTTATTTTGACCGCTTTCTGTATAAACCCTGCGGGGTGTAATGAGTAGGAAGATAAATGTAAACGTTCTCTTCTTACCGTCACGTGGTACACAGTCATTTATATAGTGTGGTCGAACAGATGCTGCCATGATATAAACAGAGATATGGTTGTAGGGCTGCAGAAGACAACTAGTTTTGTGAAAGTGGTACATCTAGAAATTAGACTCAGATTAGGTAAGGTCTTTTAAAATTTGGAACAGCTTTCTCGCTATATCTTGGGATGTCTCGTTAAGAAAAATGCATGAAAAGGTAATCGAGGAACGTAAAAGAATAGACCACTTAGTGGAAGGATAATATTAAAATTTCTCTTGAAGAAACGGTGTGAGAGGTTGGGAAATTGAGTCATCTCGCTTAGGATGGATTCCACTGGAAATAGTTTATGATTACAGTTATTAGCCTTTGGGTTCTATAAGTGACTTGAAATTTCTACACTTCTCAAAGACTCTACTGTTTGGGATTTGTTGTCTATATGCCGCACGCATGGAGTTCAAATCCTTTACTTCCAAATAGATTATAACCTTAATTTTTATCAGTCATTGTTCTCTAACCCCTCGTAGCAAAAGAACACGGACAAGATGTCTGCGTATTGGATAGAAGGTGTTAGTATTTACTTTCTGTTTTGCCGATGTTGCCACACACGAAGTTCCCGATCTTGTTTAGTGTCGAGAAAATGACATAATGTAGTCACTATAAGTTTCTGTTTGACATCCCATTTTCATTTGTTTGTAACTGACATCACTCAACTAACTTTTGTATTGTTTCTTTGTTCTCGACTCTGTTTTTTTATGATTTCTGGCAAACGGCAGCGCTGCTGGCGAGGATTTGTGGAACTATAGAAGAGAAATGCACTGAGAGAGAAACAGTAGAACAGCTCTGTGGAAGAAATTAATGGTTATTGTGACCTAATTTATTAGCTGTAGAGGCTTGGCGGAAACTTTGGAGAACTCATGTGTTCTGTGGTTTCTGATAACCAACTTCTTTTTTATTCTTATACAGAACGTTCGAAACAGTGTGCAGAGTAAGATCAGAATTGTATATTTCTGATTTTTCTTCGTATGTTTTCCGAGAAATATATTTGTTCTCCAGTTTTCCGTAATGTGAGGTTTCCAAGACGCGAAAGAAGACGTTTAGGAAGTGTTGCTGCTCGTCTGTTGTATCAGTGTGTATTTTCTTAATAACTTCAAATTTCCTGGAACGTTGTTTACGAATATTAGTGGTAAAATAAGCTTACTGTCGAAAACTGAATACACATTTTCTCAACTTTGATCATGGTGATCAGTTTTAATTAATTAACATCATGTTTAATGTCCATCATTGTTAACTAAAATCCATTTATACGACTTATTTTCGTGTTTATCCACATAAGCTAAAAATGATTAATGTTGCTTTATTTCGTAAATGCAAATTGATGGTTTTAGGTAAGACCAAGAAAAATTCGTGCTACCGTGTAAAGCTCTCGTTAAAGCTGTTATATTTGAATGTAATTTGAAATGGTTCGACATTTTTTTTCCGCAAAACTCTCCAATATTAAATTTAATTAAAATCACGTATTCCGTTATCGAATTAATTCATGCAAACGGTGGTCAACGCTTCACGTTACACAAACACGTCTTATTTGTTTCCACCACGAGTAAGTTTAGAACCACTAGTGCAATGAGGTAATTGTAGGTTGCTATCTTCTGGGTTGTTGCGCCGTGTAGTCTGGTAGAAGTATTCCGACGTTTCAGAAGTCCTTGATCGCCCTGATGATGGAGACATCAAGGACCCCTGAAACTTCTGTGAACTTCTACCAGACTACACGGCGCAACAACCCAGAAGACGGCAATCTTCAGACTCACCGCCATGAAAACCTCAAATCCTACAGAGGTAATTATACGTTTAGTGACGTTTTATCAGCTGAATAGATTTTATAACCTTGAACGGAAGGATAGTTGTGAATGATGACTTGAATCTGGAAAATAAAGCAGTTGTCTCAGTCCTTGTAAGCAAGTACTCTTAAGAATTTCCTTGAAGAAACCGATAAAGCACGAAAGTCTTTCAAGTGGGTAATTCCCTAGATTCAAACCCGGAATCACCAAAATGCAGAACCACTACGCATCGACCTTCGCTCGATGCGGGAATCGAATGGGATCAAAGTTAATGAGTGGTTTGTGGTCTGAGGCGCAATGGCCTGTTCCACTTCGTGACTGTGTCAGTTGTCGGTTGTTTGTGTAAGGTAACACACTGAACCAGAGAATGCTCGTCCCTTTGAAACGACAGCTCCCATCACACTTAGAAGAAGAGTCTATGTTAACTTGCACGGAATCGTGTTAACTCGGTTTGCAGTCTGAAGTTTCGGAGGTCGATTGATGTCACATGGCTCTTTCGATTACACAGAAAATGTCAGCGAAATTAAACAGAAACGAAATTTGCATTAAAACTGAAATGAGAAATGCTTCCTAATGGCGCTACAACGCTAACCATGAATGAGATATAGTATTTGTTTTTATTTTCTGTGGACTGGGAAATGTTAAAAGTGCCTGGCATTTCTGAACAACAAATCTCGCTGCTAGCATCGAAGTGGTTAACGTAATTCATGAGTGTTTGCTCCTGTGTATGTTCAGATTATCATTTAAAACAGTTCTGTATCTTTTCATGTTACGCTGCATAATTTTAATAGTTCATGTAACGCTGTAAATTCGCCAATTGAACGATCAACTGAAGTTCAAAAGGCCAACTTCAAGACATGTTTCAAGCTTTGTTCTTGCATGAATAGTGAGACTGCTGTCAAATTTGGAAGTCTACAGTGTCCATGGTTTTGTTATACACCCACTCTCATATCTCTGGACGTTTCTGAAACTGCCATTTGACGGGTGAAACAAATGTTGTAGTTCTGAGTTTGAATGGCTATTAATATAATGGCTATTAAAATCTCTGATGTAGGACGTGCCCCTTTTTTTTACTGTTTTAAGCTTGACAAATCCTTGTATTACTTGTATCTTTGTATGAAGACTACTATTAGGAAGATAGGAAACTGTGTCTTGCTAGAGCACCACGGCATTGTAAGTAACTTTCGACGTATTGTGTACTTCGACACTGCATATGGAGCTGGTCTGAACGTCTTTTTGATGAGATTTCTCTACACTAGAGGCAACCAAACTATTTCTGTCCAGCGAGTAGCCGACACTTTGTGGATTGGCCCTTTAGCACTCCTACTTCGCATGGTCAGACCTCAGCTGGATTCCAACTGTCCTGACTGAGGTTTTCATGGTTTTCTCAGTCCCACCAGGCAATTTCCAGGACATTGTCTTCAATTAGGGCTCTTCCTTCCACATTCCTTCCAATGGATCATTCAGTACTTAATCAGCAGTGTATAGTCAGAGCTACTGTAAGTGTCATTAAACAAACAACAAACACAGTAATGAGGATACGTGCTGTGTAGTAGGGAAAAACATGTTATAACACTGCAAGGAAATTCTCTGTCAGTGTATGACGGAAAAATGTAAATAACACATTTTTATTTAAAAGTGTAACAAAGTAGAATATGCAAATTAAAATCATAAAATATGCGCAATTACGTAAAATACTGTTTTGCTTCGTTGTATAGAAGTACACGTACGTAGCAAGCCATGGGTGAGTAAATAGTCTTTTGTTTCATCGCATTGTTTTAAAATTAAAATTGTACAGTGATGTATACAAATAAAATTATTTATCTTTGTTTAATTAAAGAATGCAATATATTTTAATGCAGTGCAATGTGATCTTATATCGGGGTTATAATAATAACTGCGTGTCGCTTTGTATAGAAGTGCACGTGTGCAGTAGGTCGTGGCTGAATGAGCATCGACTAATACTTACTTGCGTATTACGTGGTTTGATTATAATCCGAAAATTTACCAGAGAGTGTTATTGATATTATTTCCACAAGGAATTTATAACGGCATTACTAAAAAGTCTGTAAATCTTTTTATGTTCCCTTACTCTTGACTAACCAGTAAAATTAATCAACTTACATTAACGATTTGTATTAAAGCCAGCAACGCCTCTGTTAAGTCTGAACCCTCCTTATTGATCGTGATTGGAAGTCTAATGCTCTGGTACATCTATGGATGGTCTGTTTGTGTGTCTGGCTGGAGAGTCTTTGGCTGACTTTGACAGACAGGTGGGCGCCAGTGTTTCGTCTCTTGTATAAATAGCTCTAAGAATAATACCACGTAATTGGGGCATGCGTCATAAGTGTTTTTATGTTCTCTATTAGAGGTAATGAGGAATGGAATTATGATCATAAGAACCGTGTCTGTAAGGTGTGTATCATAGAGGTAAGAAACATTGCCAATTTAGAATTGCATAACTCGTGTAGGAAGAGAGCGGATTGATGTTTACTGTATTACTTTTGTTTCATTTCCTGCACTCAAAGAGAAGAGACTACCATTAATTTCTAATAAAATTTAACCCTCTTAATAAAGTGATATAACATCCATGTTATTATATATAACATTGAATAACTTGTATTTTGCATTTAGCGGTGATCTTAACATGTACTATTTTGCTTGTTGCGTAACAATGTTGATTACGTCACCGATTTGTCTTTGTCGTACTCATTAATTTTAACGATGGTCGGTTGTAGACTTCGAACACGGTGTCTTTTGCTACAACAAATAGGCGGCCTGTATCCGCCCGTCTGCCCCAAATAAAGACCAAATGTCTCGTGCGGTTGTTATTTTCTGGCAAAGCAAAGATTTTAGGTGCTGTGAATTTTAATACAATTTTTATTCCTGTGAAGTTTGAAATAAGATTTTAATCCATGTCGAAGATGGAGGTGACATGTTCCTCCGAAACGTCAGTAACTCCTACAAGACCACACGGTGTCACGCTCCGTAATACAACGATAAACATTTTTACCATAGTGATTAATCTTTTGATTGTTTGAAAGGCGGGGAGATTTATTGACTAAAATTTACCAGATTACACAGCACTGCAGCCCACAAGACGACCATCTCCAGTGTTTTATATATTTTGTAGGACTCCTGTAACAAGGAGATCTCTTCGTTGCAAGGTGCGTATTTAGGTACATTTGACGTTAGAAAACAGAAAAGTGACACACATTCACAACCGAATGGAATTCGGCCTCGCATATCTGGGCCTACGGCAGTACAAATTCTTTGGAATCAGTTCATCGAAAATAAAATTCTTGAACACTTTGTGTATTCTTTGAAGAAGCTCGTTTGTGCCACTCGGTGATGCACCTGCGAGCGGAAAGTAGTTCCTGAAGTAAAGGGTCATGTCTTTGTGTGCCAACCTCTTGTTAAATATTTTATCAGATTTGTCTGTAGAAAACAACACACTGTCGCTTGAAGTTAGGCTCGATGCACACGAGCGAGAAAATGTCGCGCGAGCTCGCAGCGAGGAAACCCGTGACAGTGCACACGTAGCGTCATCGCTGCGAGTTCGCCGAAAAACTCCCACCAGTACTACATTAGATGGCAACCAAAATGGATGTGTACAGAATAAAACGTGTAGTGTTTGCCTATTTCGTTTATGAATACATCCTTAAAAAACGCAATAGGAAGTATTGGACACACCCGTTGGTTAGTTCACGGCTGTTAAAAGGGGCGTTCGTGACAATGTTTACAGATTTAAGAGAAGATGAAAGTAAATTTCATAATTATTGTCGTATGAGTATAAAGTCGTTTGATGAGCTAGCAGCAAAACTGGATGCATCCATCAAAAGTAAAGATTCTGCGATGAGGCTTGCAATACCTCCTCTAGAAATGCTGGTTGTGACTCTGAGCTGTTGCGAGGGTTGCGAAGCACGTGTGCACTGCCCAATGCTTTCACACAGTCTGCTGCTTCGCGGCGATCGGCGAACTCGCTGCGAAGCAGCAGTGGTTGGCGAGCGCATATTGCTCGCCGCGTCCTCGCGGCGAACTCGCGGCGTCACCGCCATAGTGTGCATTGCTCCATTGCTTCACATGTACTGCTAAAACGCGCGAGAAAATGACGCGGCGAGCTCGCGAAAATAACTCGCTCGTGTGCATCGAGCCTTACGTGACAATGCCGCTGTCACTTTTTATGTAGATTACAATTCGTTAGGAGATTAGTTTCGTGTTTCTTTCTTTCGTTGCCTTTCGCATTAATGTTTAAAGCTGTCTACAAATTTCTGAGGAAAGTGTGGCATGTTTCCATTGATCATTGCGCTGCTTAACGTATTTCAGGGTAGTCAATTCCACATTCAGCGTTAAGAATGGTATGAAATGAAAAATTTTACTTCTAACAACGACATCTGTATGACATCAATTTTTCCGTTTGTCTTCTCACTGGGACAAGTGAGATGTAATTTATTAACGTTTCCTGAAATGAAAGACGGAAGTGAAATCAATTTGTAACTTATTCGTTCGGGCGAAAGTTTCAATTGTTAATTTTCATTATATAATAATAATAATAATTCCGTTCTCTCGATTATACACAAGAGCCTTAATGTATGTTCCCATGTTGTCGTCTCGACATCAAAAGACTTTTACTTTGCGCGACTGCAGTGGTCTGAAGTATGTATTGGTACAGAATCGTCAATGCTGGTTTTATAAAGCATACAAATACTTTCAAAGAAAAAGAATGGCAAACTATTTTGAACGTCTTTAGTTATATTAAAAGCAAAATACCTGTTTCAAGTATACTTTTTAATTGTATATTCCCATTTATTGATTTCCTTAAAGAAAGGGACAACTTGGAAGACCTGAGCATAGATTGGAAGATGGTGTAATATAGTATTTATGGTATGGATTAAATAGCTCAGGATACGGACTACTGATGGGCTGTTGTGAATTTGATAATGAGCTTTCATGTTCTTGAAACAAATTTCTGGAACTAGTCGAAAGATTATTAGGTTCTGAAGGACTCTGCTTTTTGTAGTTACTTAAGCCTCGTCTCTTGAATGGTCCTTTCAGGTTTTACCAAGGCAGTTCGATATGCATTTCTCCTCTGTCCCATACGTTCTGCGTATCTGACGCTAATCCTCCGTGATTTAAGTTCCCAAATAATATTTGGTGAAGTGTACAATTTATGGAGTTCCCCTTTATAATATTTTCATAAATAATAGCCTATATCCTTCACGCTTGTAATTAAACGGTTTTATCCGTTTTGTGGTAACACTGTTAAAGAATTACCTTATCTTACGCCTAGCTAACAATTGTCGTGGACCCCCCCCCCCCCCCCCCCAAGTGTGTGAGTTCTTAGCGGTTTTTATTACCACGCGTCTGAGATCATTATCCTGTTATGTGTTGAATGAGATGAGAAACGTATGACGAGTATACAAGGATATGGCAGGAGACTGTTGTTGCTAGCTTCAACGTTCTGTCCCTGGAAAGACAAAGAAAATCACGGACACCTTAGAATAGCTCCTGGTGTCGAGTCTCACTGAGGATTATTTTTGTAGATCGGAATAATTCAGTTCTTCTATTTTAACGTGCTGTCTCAATAGTTTCAGGAGCCAAATAATAATGATAACTTTATCCTTCTGTTAGTCTTTTATGTCCATATATTCCCTCAAAAATGCATTCTCAAAAATGACTGCTAAAAGCCCTCCACAACCAACACCATCAGCACTTTAAACCTTCGGAATCATCGCTAATGACGAGTATCTTTATTTCTTCTACGTTCGTAACTTTAAAATGATTGCGGGGTCGTTGTTTTAAATCTAATAGACGTAGTTTATGTGACAGTACGTCCTTTAGTCTCTTCACCAGATTATCAGAATTATTTCTTTACCCCTATTGTGTTTTGATTTGAGGATTTCTTACGTTAGTAGATGATGCTGATATCTGATTATCTCACACTTCTACCAAGTCGTTGGCATACAGGAAATAATAGATTTTAAAAAAATTGTAGTTAAAGCAGGGGTTCAAGGACGTAATTTAAATAATTACACTCCGCGATGCAAGAGTTAGGTACTTAGGCTGGTGAATAGATGGCTTCAGGTGTGCTACCACGTTATTTAACTTCCTCTGCTAATCCAGTGTTGTAAATAGAAAGATTTTGATATTTTGTCTCTTATTTTGAGGTCGTGTCAAAGAGTTGTGGTTTTTGTACTACGATAACTGAAACTTCCTAGGTGATGCAGAATAATTTTTTAGAGGAGGTGGACAGAGATTGCTTGGTGTTTGAGATGCGTAAAACTTTTTATTTTCAAAGTAAACAGAAATTCGGTCCTGTGAAGTTTAGAGTTGTGTGTAACAGGAGGGAAAACAAGTTGTTGTGTTAACACTGATTCTCCGGTTTTATATGTAAGTCGGTGGAATCTCTATATTTCTGTTTCAAACTGTGATTTTCCAACAATTTTTACATAGCGTTTTTCTCTTCTTTGTTACTGTCGTTAAGGACTTTGTCTCATTCACAGAGAAATAAAAATAAGAGTTAGTGGTATTTTTATTTCTTTTGATACAAAAACCCCTTAGCTTCTATAATTATTTTCTGCTACATACGATACGGCAGTGAGGAATTTATGCACCATCACACACAAAGAGACAACAAATTTTTGTATACAAATTCTTAAGTTAGATCAATCTTGTTAGTTCTGGCGGATGTATTTAAAACAAAATTATTTTATTTTTTACGACACCGTAGACTGTCAATGGAGAATTCTAGTTTGTGTAACTGATAAAATTAATTCAATGAAACATAGCATGGTGGTCAGCTAGTCAAGAAATTTCCATTCATTTGTTAAAGTAAAAAGCTTCGTTATTCTACTAACAAGAGCTGGCCACCGATTCTTAGTTCGCGTCATAATTCACATTCTCCCACCCTGTTTCCCTTAGATCGATTTTAATATTATCCCCTCATCTACACTCGGTGCTTCCCAGTATATATACAAGAAATTATTGTAGTAGTTTTGTAACAGAAGGCCAGAGAGTGTAGACGTATAAGTAATAAATATAAATATTGAAATACTGAAAAACCTTAGAGTAGAGTAACTCCCGAATACAAGTCAGAAGCTGTTATCGTTTGAGCCAGCTAAATCCTTACGTATCATGATGAAGTTAACAAAAGGCTACTTTCCGAAAACGCTGAAACACAGATCTATATAAAGTAATTAACGTATTTTCACACATGTTGCATGGTTGTGGACCATATTGCAAGAGAAGATCATAAAGTGAAGATATGTGGAAACGAAATGCTAAGAGAGATGGAATAAATGTGAAGTGAAACTGGCCGACATATTTATGAACTTTGTGACTTAAAATGTTGTATTAATATTATTAATTTTATTAACACCATATACAAAGAACATGATATGTACTTAGGACAGGAGGAAAAATAACTTCATGGGAAATTCTTTTCGTGCATGTCATTTGTGTCATCAGGATGAAGTTCGGAGGTCGGTATTAAGACAAATATATTGCGTTATTGAGGACTTAAAGGAATTTTCAGAGTGCAGAATCTAGTAGCGAGCGTATTGAAACTTGGGGTTTGAAACCCAGTTATAGTGGAATACTTTAATTTTTTATCCCTGACACACTGATGATATTTAATGTCCACTATCTTAACTGAAAAATTAATTTTGATTGGGTGGTAGATTGAAGCCCACATTTCAAGCGTTGCTAGTGACGTTATAAAGATATTGACTACGTGGTCCAAATCTTCTTCTAATGCCCAATTTTTCCTCGCGAAATGTCTGTAAATTATTATTAATAATCGTGTCTTCTGTTATATCAACTTAGGATCTGTAGCGTGGCATTCCTGAAATGCTTATTCCCTTAATCTCATTTCCTGAATGTTTTTCTTATAAATAACGTAAGTAATTACATGAATCACTTGTTGACTCAAAACAAAACGTTTGTGAGCAGCGCCAGTAACGTCCGAGTTGTTCGGAGTCAGTGACCTTTGCTTCGGTGGGGTGTTTGGCACGTGTCTGTTTGTTTGATGACGACGTCACGGGAATTGCTGTGAGGATTCCCCCCTGCTATGTAGAAGTCTGTCTCGCTGGGGATTCCCTACTCAATGGCTTCCGCGAGCAGAAACGCGTGATTTCATGTAGCGAGCGATTTCGAACCTCGAGTTATAGCATGCGAAGAGATGGATAGACTGACGATTAATACGCTGCATGAATGTATTGTATTCGGGTTTTGCTCGTGTATGGAATACGAAGTAAGCGTCTTCATTTCTGTTTATTGATGGGGCATTGACATTTATGTATGGAGATCGAAAATGGACTGATAAAAGAATACAGTTTCTTCCACTGGTCGGTCGGTCGGTACAGAAGAGAACTGAACTAATGGACTGTAGGTTATATTCGTGTAAGGAACGGTCTACATTTAAGGATGCTTACACAGTGAAATTCAGTAATGAGACGTATGTACTGACAGGCAGCATTTCTTTATTGCACTTCAACTTATAACAACTTATAAGTTTAAATTTTTCTGAAAAAGCCGCTTTAAGTCTGTAGAAACACACATATTTTCAAGTGTCTCATTAGAAATATATTATGGGACAACAGTGTGTTTATAAATTCCTGACTGAGACTTCGCTTATAGAACCAGATAAAAATTATACTGGTAGACCTGGTTTAGGGAGTATACCGTGCATGTTAGTCTGTTGGATTATATCCGTCCTCGCCAAGAATTCTTTCACTAATATCTGCTGTTATATTTTCTTGTTCAATTTTTCAACAAATTCTTGGCAACTTCTTGTTCATCGTTCGTGACATGTCTTAGCCGTCTTCTCTTATGTTTACCTACCAACAGTGCTTTTTGAAGAGCATGTCTATATATTATGAAGTTTTATTTATTTCTCCATTATCTAGCAGATTGTCGCTTACTCGAAATGTTTCCCGGTTCTCTACATAGGACTCTACTTGTTCTTCCATCAGGGACATAATATTACTAATAAATCTTACAAAACAAAAGAACATGTGTATGAGTTGTTTTCGTAAACCGTGGTTGGGGGTAATTGTATAGAACTTTAACTGAATGCAGTTGCGTGGAGTCTTTTGGTTAAATTTTGCAGCAAAGTCCAATTTAGACCACTTATTAAGCCTTCTATGACCATAATGACAAGGTTTTTGAACATAGTACATTTCTCGTATTAAGGTCCCTCAACTTTAACTCATGGGTCTACTGACTGAAAAATCATGTTCGACCGTCCTCATGTTTTCTATGCATAGAGTATATAAAGTGAACCGATAATCGGAATGTATGTGCGTCATATGAATTTCGGTTTTGCGGACCTACTCTGAAAGATGTCGAGCAAATTTATTTGTTGTTTATATCGGACATTACTTTACATGAAACTCAAATGCAGTTTTATCTTAATTCTCGTACATTTCTCAACGTACTGAAATTATATACGTGATATAAATATAGACGTCAATAAGATGTAAAGCCCTCATTTGAAGCATTTGTGATCACAAATATAAAATGCTACACTGACCCACAAACTTGTGTGTTCAGGATCTGAAATGACACTTCTCAGTTTCAAGTTCCCTGAAGATAGTTCTAGAATCAATTCGTACTTCGTAACTCATATTAAATAAAAACAAAATGACTCCTAAAACGTTAGAGAAGGCATGGTGTGATTTCTTTCGTCAAATTCCTATATCTTGCCGTCAAACAAAATGGCAGGTTGTCAGTAAATGTTAATAATTTAGGGTCATTTGAAAGAAAATATGCAGGTAATGTTATGTGACAAAATTCTTCGTAATCTGTATGCATTAAACTCTGTTAAGGGTTGCTTCCGGCATGTTCAAAATATATCGTCATGTTGAACAATACCAAAATGTTTCCCAGTGACATCTCGGTTACAAGCAACACTATATAAAGATCTTTGAATCTGCTGAGCGCAGACAATAGTTGTTGGATAGACACTTTCATTCCATTAGGTCTACCTTAGCGTTGAACAAAAAGAGAAACGAAATCGGAAGAAGATCTTTATTATGTTTCAGCATATGCCAAACACATTCTAAACACTGGACATGCATATAGCACGATAACAGACACAATGGACATCTTAAAAATAGTATACAATAAGAAACACAGAGACACAATTGAAAAATATCATATACAACAAGCATTCAAACAAAATGTTGCTTGAATGACAATAATATTTATCTCAATAACCCTATCTTCAATTCCCTTGAAATACTTAACTCCACCTCCAACAACCTCCTTTCACTTGCCATCCCTACAAGACAACCGCAATCCACAACGAACACAGTTCAGTCAAAACACGGCAATACTTCCAGACAGATGTAACTCCTCTACAACATTTCTGGTATGTTTCAAAAATTATCTTCAATATATATTATTTTGTTTTCTATTTAACTAATATTCATTTAACCTTTATGTTATTTACATTACAGACTGATACAAAAACAACAAAACGTTCACCCACACTAAAGTCACATTGAGCATGATGTATATATACAGAACAACATCGAGTGTGTTATCAAAATGGAATAAAAATCTGAAAAAGAAACATCGTTTGATATCTGGTAAAAATCTGATAAAAATGTACGCTAACATAATATATAGAAATTGTATTTAAATTATTTATCGTTTTGAAGCTTTATATAATTATATACACCTGAAGATAATTCTTTTAGGAACTGAAACATGTCGTGAAACATGAAAAATGATGGTCTAATGTAAATCGAATATTTCGATAAAGAACATCATTTAATATTTTAAATATTTTAAATGTTAATTATTGTAATATTTTAATATTTAATAAGAATTAATTGTGATTAGACGGACAAGATTTAATATATACATATTATTCTTAGTTTCGACGTGTAATCGAAACGACAAGCCAAACTATTATCAGAGGAATGTTCTAGAACGAATGACCTACATTTGAATAATAGTTTTTCTGTAGTCACTTCTTACACAAGAGTGTTTCTTTTAAATATTTCTGACTTGACATCTGTCTCTTCTTTTTGTGTTATACATTCTCAACACTGGTTCGTACAACGGCTTTGTAAAACCAAATTACAGTAACTATGTGTGACTGGTCGGTGTGTCTGCACTAGAGTAATGAGTGACCAACTTTTGGATGACAGGCCGCATGCGACCCTCAGGAAATTTCCCTAAACGAAAACATGTTACGCTCGTACTTGAAAAGAGGACAGTTCTTACTTTTAAGAAGGGAAATTTATATTTTGGGTATGTATTCAAGACAGACTGTGAAGTATTAATATATAACTGTATGAATAAGAATATGGCTGTGTGTTGTTTCTCTAAACTGAAATAACGTTTGACGGATTTGAATAAATTATCTGGAGACGAACTGATTTTCAACACGTTACAATAACTAAGAACGCCTGTCGGTTACGTAGTTTTTCAATAATTAGGCAGAAGTCTTGTCGTGGCATTGGGGCTATGCCACAGCTGAGGCGGCAAGCCGTTCGCTTATCACCGTTGAGACCCGGCTTCAATACCGGATACCTTGAAGTAATCGTAATGGACGGAGTTGCATTGGAGCTGGCCCCTTTTTCGGTTTCTTCTATTTCCCTGTGATAATCATCATCTTACCATTGCTACTTAGCCATATATTACCTCTGCGTAAGGTGTATGATAGCCCAGACTAAGCAGAATATTTTCATGCCCTCCGCCCTAAATCAGGCTCTTCATCTCAGACCAGGCATTTTGCTGGTCTAGGAGTAAAAATGTGTTTTAATTTATCGTGACGGAAATATCTCTTACTCTGAGGAGAGACATAGGGCAGGTTTATTTGAAAACATATATAACTGAGAGGATATTTGGACTGCAACTGAATTTACGAACTAGGAAATAGAGAAAATTACACAACAGTGATCTCCAAGAATTTATGTTTCTACTATCGAGCAGATTCCAGTAGCGGAAGACATGAATTCGTGAGGTGCTTGGTTTGAGTCTGAGTCGTTACTGGCTGTCCTCGTGTAGTTTAGTTGTTTTTAGTGTTTTCAAACTAATAATATACTTATCATATCTTGAACTACTCGCCTTTCATAAGATGGTATGTAGGCCGTACATACGAGTTAAAAGAAACTTCGAATGTAACTAACTACTCTTTTAATTTCACCTTCTCTGAGGTAATTTGTCAGTAAATCCCGTTGTTATTATACGCGACAGGAGTTTGGAGAGTGGCTGAAAGTGATATAACTTGTTTTCGGATATATTTAGCAGGAGTTACACTCCAAGATGAAAGATATTAGAAAGTACTAACAAATAAATACAGGAAAAATTTTAAACTGTAAAATTATTGTTGAGGGAATGCGAAAATTAATAAAGAAAATGTTCTCCAAAATAGAGTTTTCAATATTATTATCGAAGAAGAAGAGGAGACGCTGAAAGACCTGTACAGTGTTTCTTGGCCAAAGAGAAATTTAAGTAGAATTAAACAAGCCGTTAAGATTAGTCCTTAAGTCTGATAATGATTGATATATTATTGAATACTTGTTTATGTTATTGGTACTAGTATAATGGCTTTGGTTGTATTTGGGGAACTTAATGGATTTGCTTCTTATGAAAAACACAATTGCCCCTTTGCTCCAACCCGACAGTGCACATGATTCTGGTTAGAAAGTGGACTCCCCTGATTCAGATGTTACTCAGCGTCTCGAACTGACAGGCGGTCAAGGTCCATAGCAGATAGAAGACATGGAAAAATGGACCGATGAGATGTTTGGCAAGAAAGAACAAAACACGCCCATCGTGATGCCAGGATGCTGAGAATAGACAAGAGTGAGGTAGACACATCTGGATCGACCCAACGGAACGTACGGAAAATCAGTTCATTAGCATTGTTTCCATTGGACATAAACTTAGTTCCGCGAACTCATAATTTCACATTTTCTCATTTTAATGGGTTATTATTGCATAACATGCAAATGGTAATGAATAATGTATTTGCATTTATTTGAAATGAAGTTCTCGTGTTCTGTGTCCCCCAACATTTCCCTGAAGGGACTATGGGAAGACACATCCAATGTTGAATTTTTCCGGAGGACAATCGACCCAAGGGCCTCGTGAATAGGATGCAGATGTGCCTTCCGACTTGCGTTTATGATATGCGTGATGCGGTCATATTGCTTGGATCTCGTGTGCAGAAATCCTTGTTCAGTGATTTTGACACATGTCCCCTTTGTGACTCGTGAGACTATCTTGGAAGACGGAAAAATATTGTGCGTTGTGTCGCCACTAATAAAGCGACATGGCTGCTGTAGTTGCTATATTTAGGAGTTATAAATTTTTAAATCGGACGATCCGTTAAATATGTGGCTAAACGTAGAACATTGTAAATTTATTTTATGTTTTGAATTTTGGGACTTTAACCGAAAACTCTTGTCATTCTGTCATCCGTGTCTCAACATAATCCAAACACAGCCTCGAAGATAGAGTATACATAATAGACTTGTGGTGTAACTGAACCAGTTCTTCTGCGATACTGATACTATAAATATTCAGAATAGGCGTCATGGTTAATTTGCCTCAACGTTTCGCATTCTCGTACGGCACTAATGGAAGAAATGAATGATGTTCAGAAGAAACTTTTTTTAAGTTGTTGGTCCTGTGTGCGAGTTATATTTATCTGACACCGTCTCTCGCTTGCACACCTTCATTTCACTCTGTTTTTCCAGTCCTCATTCTTAGAGCTTCTATTTTCTTATTATTGTTTTATACCAGTCGTTCATAATCCCTTAGACCCCTTAACCTTATTAGTTGAAACAGCTCGTTTCATTGATTTCCACGTGCTATATTATTGTATTTTGGTGACTCTATAGAACGTGTTTAGTCAGTGCTTTAACCGTTTATTAACGACAGTGGAGGTATGCACGTTCGGAACTTTTAGAATTTTCCTGGCCCAGCCCGAACCCTAATTTTATCTTAAAATATTTTACCCATATCCCCAGGTAAGCCCGATTCCTTTTATTCCAGTTCGAATTAAGCCCAGTCTATTTACAATCTACCCTGAATATTGGAGAAAAAAATTGTGTTTCTTTTAATGCATAAATGCCAGTAAATTAATTATTTAACGACGCTCAAGACCATCTGAGGTTATATTGGCATTTGAGGAATGGTACAAAGATATTGATGCTAAGTTTGTAAGATGTTTCTTGGAGGGGACAATACGAAAATCCCCTCGAAAATCAAGACAGCGAAATTTTTTTTCTGAAGCCCGACTGTGTTATGGGTATGAGATGTCGCGACTACGAATACCTTTTCTTTGCGAGAATGGAATGGACCGAAATGCTCCATGTAACTTGTGATTTCTGTCGTCAGAAGTCGTCCTCGACTCGAACACTATCTGTGCTACCAGGCGCAAGCCCAGTCTTCGGGCCGAAGACCAAGGGTAAGCCCCGAACCCATGGAGACCTGCAAACCACAAAATCTTTCTTGGCAGAGTTTCAGGTTTGCGGTTACTTCCGAATGATCCCGTCCAGCCGCCGAGTGAAAATGTTTGTCATCCTCCGAGTTAATGCTATGCCATTCTGACACACAGGAATACGACGAGAAGCCTGAGGCAGGATACCTAACTTGGAGTTGAATTCCAGACCCTCTGAATGTAAACTGCGATATAGAGC